>NW_028259160.1:6926354-7227500 GCF_977971745.1 Zootermopsis nevadensis
ACTGGGAAAGTGGAAAGATGCAAATACAGGAAGAAGGCCATGACAATATTCACGCAGTCAGAAAACAAAGAACAATCAGTCGGTAACAAGAGAGAGAGACAAATGCAACTTTGGCGATTACATAAAAGGTGTGTTTCGTTTAAGCACGACGACTGTCTGTTGTCTGTATAGCCTTGTATACCTTGACCTAACCTGACCTGAACTTCAGTCTAACCTAGACGTGCTGAACACTCACCTGAATTTACGTCAACACAATATAGGCCTAAAGCAACACGAACGTAATCCTGGTTGCACACGACCAACAATTGCATGCGCAGGACGAAGCGAAATTTTAGAACAGCACACCTACGACTTAGACTCTTCGGAAATGAGGAACGGGTTCCCGAATAAAATGAAGGACCCAGATTCATACAGAACTAAAAGTCAGCGCTTATGTCTGGGACGTCGCCGGCTTCGAAGTTGGTTTCGACGGGGCAACAAGAACGACATACTGGCAGATGACATGGGGAAAGTTAAATAAAATTTGAAGGCACAGCAATGCACAGTGAAAACTTATTCGTTGCTCTGTAGAACGAATGAATGTCAGCTAGATGAGAGGACGTTCGTTAGAGCTTTCACAACGCTTTCGATGGCGCTCACTGGACACAAAGTAATAATATTCTCAAAATTAGTAAGCTTTACTCATATATAATGCATATTTTATGGGTCCCTGTACATTTTATCGAAATACACCAACATTTTATTTAGCAATGTAATGAAAGTGATGTGTGTAAATCTTACGTATAGTAATCGTCTGTTTGCACAGTACAAACGCCGTAGATTTATTTACGTTTTATTTAACGACACTGCCAGCAGCTCAGTAGACAGAACGTCGAAAGGTACGCATGGGAAAAATAAAGTTGTCCTTGGTGTTTGACAAAGCACCTCCCATTAAGACGTATGGCTAAGTGGAACATTTGCAAGCTCCGGGACAAGACACAATCAACATCAAGGTACAGCTCCAAAAGTTTTTAACCTCGACACTTGATGGAAGTGTGTGATCAATTTCACTGTACCCTGACGAAATAACCCCAGGACTGAATGGATAGAAGATTGTGTGGGCCGCACAGTGGATCTGGACATTGTGGAGGCGAACAAAAGTTCTGTCATTCCGGGAATCGGAGCCCAGTGCCGAAAATCAAAATCCCTTGAGTAAGGCGGCACTATAACATTAACTAAATTAATTAAATATTACATATGAATGTTATTATTGCTATTGTTGTTAAGAGCGGAACTCCTACCGCCGACAGGCCCATTGTCCAGCCCCCAGAAAATTAAAGAATGAGTACGTAGCATTGTTGGAATTATGTTCACAGGGGAAACTGATGGCCTAGGAGAAAACCTGTCCCAGTACCACTTTGTCCACCGTAAATCCCACATGAAATTCCGTGGGCACTAACACGGGCCTCCGGCGACTATCCGCCTGAACTACAGCACATTCTGCAATAAAATCCATGCATCATCATCATCATCGCATATGTCAATGAAGTCTAAATTTCCTTCAAAGCACTGAACAGGTTTTGTGAAATTGGCTAGAGAGCTGAACTGTGCTGAAGCAGCTGAGGACTGATATGAATGACCGATGCACTTGATTACCCTGTAATTAGCAACTCGACGATCAGACAGCTGCTGGTAGTTAGCAGCCTTGTCCCGCACACAGAGAGAGCTATACGTGCGAATGAGGGTGTGATTGGGCTGCAGTTACTGTCTTTTAAACATCCACAGGTATGGTACTGCTCGCATTTGCGACTCCCGACTTGCTGAGAATTAAAGTGGCAAAAACTAACCAACTCCATGGAACACACAACTTCTTAAGAACCTTACAGCTGCTCAGTTAGTCAAGAAATTACTCACTTTTCTTGAAACCACAAGGTTCAGTTCCATAAGTCCACGTTCCCTATTTTGCATAAGAAGAATGAAATCCACGCCCACAAAATATATTTTCCTTGCAAGAGCTATGTAGTGTTATGGTACAGTCGTGCAGGATTATCAGATGAATAGACAGAGAAACAAATAAATGTGCAGATGGACAACGCAGAGGCGTAGATAGTGAGGAAGGGAGAAAAGAGAAACAACAACAGACAAAGAATTGCATAAAGAAGAGAAGAAAGGATAAAATAATTAAAACAGAGAAGAAAGTGGAAAGGAAAATTATGTTTTTATTTAACGACGCTTTTGTACTAGCTCTGCATACATAACGACTAATGAAAAGGTGATAAGGAAGAGGTCGTGGCAGTTGCCTGGAGGGAATGAAGAATTCCACTACAAACCTCAGTCAGGATAACGGGTATCCGGGCGAGATTTTAATCCGGGACCTCTTGAATACGAAGCAGGAGCTCTAACCACTCGATCACGTCATAAGGTTGAAACGTAATAACGGAACGAGGAATAAACGAAACAGAGGGAAAATGAAAGAAAGGAAGCTAGGCAGAGAAACCAGAAAGAAATTTAAAAGAAATTGAGGATTTTTTTAAGGTAAACAAATTTTCTTCTTTCTTCAGTGATGTATCAACCTGATGAGGCCTGATGATGGAGAGAGCAAGGACCTCTAAAACGACGGTGAACCTCTACCAGACTAAACGGCGCTTTACACCAGAAGACAGCCATATTCGCAACCACCGTGAAAACCTCAAACCCTGCTCTTCCATAGGATGTTTTGTCTGGGGACCGCGGTAAAATATTTTTCGTGCTGATTACTCCTAAAATAAAAATGAACAACAGTTAATACATGTCCCGTATCTTAGTGAGACGACTGAATGCTGACAGTTCAATGTCGTTTCGCCAATTTTCTGTATTCTTCCCCAAACTCCTTACTTTTATCCTAATTAATGGTGTTACAGGCCGATTGCAGGTCATCAGGCTTTTTAAATCTGTACTGGCTTAGGCATAAGCGATGCGACTCCTTGCACATACAATTCACGTATCCGTGTCATGAGAGATACGAATTTTTAACAAGGATTCAATCTATCAGCGGGCCCTGCACACGCAATCTTTCACCGGATTCAAATTTCAAATTTCAAAACAGTACCGAATTCACAACCGTGTCTAAATGCTCATAAATACTAGCCAACACTTCTAACCAACCGGTCGGGAATGCACGTATGGGGTTCAACCCTCTTCAACTTGACTCTCTCCCTATTATGTAAACCTACACATATGCTTACACACGTGATGTCAAGGGGCTGTATTGCAAACAGGGCGTCTATTCTTTATTCCCTCTCGAATCTGGGGCTGCGAGACTACAGCAGGTGTCTTCTCACGGTCTTTACAATCCCCTGTTGTTCGGTGCAACAGCGACATATGTACCGGATTCAGAGGACGTTGCTGCCACCTGGGGCACCGCGATTCTTGCTGTTGAACGATGTGGACTGCATACGCCGCTGCCAGAGGGACTGAGAGCGAGCTTCCCTTTCAATCCACTATCTATTGAAAGTATTGAGAGAAGTCGTAAAAATTACGTCTTGAAGGATGGATATTCCTTCGCCATCAGGTACAGAATATATGCTAGGCTTTGTCTGCAAAACCTTCTGCGCAATAAGTCACTGCTGGTTCGGGTGGGTTAGGTTAGGCTAGGTAGGGTTATGTTACTTTATGTTAGGGTGATTTGGGTTAAGTTGGATTAGTTTAGATTAGTTTAGTTTAGATCAGGTCAGATGAGTGTGTTGGATTAGATTAGGTTATGTACCAGAGAGAGGTCTTTAAAATTCTCAAGGTCATATATTTTGACGCTTATTTCTGAAAAAACCGTAAATACCAGGTTGACCATACTCATGTCAAAATGAGGTCCCGTAAAGACCAAGGTCAAATGGAAGTCACGACAAGATCGGACCGCTAGTTTCCCACATATAGGTCTTTAAGTTTCTCAAGGTCATATTTTATTACTGTTATATCTACCAAACCGTAAATACTTGGTTGGCCATACTCATGACAGAATGGGGCCATGTATAGGTCAAGGTCATATGGTAGTCACAACAAGATCGGCCGAATAGTTTCCCAGGTATAGGTCTTTAATTTTCTCAAGGTCATATATTATCAGTCTTATATCTGCCAAACCGTAAATACCTGGATGATCATACTCATGTCCAAATAAGGCCATGTATAGGTCAAGGTCGTATGGACGTCACGAAAAGATCAGTCCACTAGTTTCCCAGATACGGGTCTCTAAATTTCTCAAGGCCATATATTATCATGCATATATTTGCCAAACGGTGAGTAGCTGGTTAACCGTACTCATGTGAATATGAGGCCATGTATAGGTCAAGGTCATATGGTAGTCACAACAAGATCGGCCAAATAGTTTGGGAGATACAGATCTTTCAAATTCTCAAGGTTATATCTTATCACTCTTATATCTTCCAATCCGTAAATACCTGGGTGACCATACTCATGTCAAAATGAGGCCATGTATAGATCAAGGTCATATGGAAGTCACGACAGAATCGGCCCACCAGTTTCCCAGATATCTGCGTGATGTTGAGGTGTGCAGGGAACTTGTTTTGTCACGTGAAAGTGCAGTACAGCCCGCACAGACGAAATTAATAATTAGCATTGGATCTTCCTCACTAGACTCGGTATGTTGTAAAGAAGACGAAGATGGATCAAGTGTAAAATGAAATTTGTTTTTTGTAAATGGTGGAACAGGGAAGATAGGACAAGATGATAGAAGTGGAAGAGAGAACGGCAGTAAATGAAGGCTAAAAAAACAAGTGTAAGAAAGTACAAGGAGGAGAGTAAGCAGGGAAAATAACTAAAAGATAGAAGAGGAAGAGAATTATGACAAACAAGAAAAAGGACATGATGATACAGAAGGGGGAGAAATAGTTAAATCTAAAGAAGAAGAAACGTGGTCAGAAGGAAAAGAGTGAATGAAAAGAGAAGAAGTAAAACAAGGAAGACAAGAAAACCAGTAAGCTGTATAATCTGATTCCCGTAATTCGGAACAGATGACGTAGAAGGAACAGGGTTTTCCTGAAGGAACATCTGCTTAGGCAAATCCCGTGTCGTTATATAACAGGAAGATTAGAAGTCATACTGTTTATAAAAGCCTCCGTCACAACCTATCACGAACCAGATTGGATCTAGCTGATGTAGTTCACACCTCCAAGCCCTTTCCTCTAAGATATGTCTAGGCCAACATCTAAACAAACTAATTTCTTTGCTTGCATTTCTTGTTTCAACCATAGAGAATAAACTTACATATTTCCCTCACACTTCCTCATTTATAACTTGTGTTGGGCAAGGCCGTGGTCTAGGCAACACGGAAGTTTCCTCCGGGGGCTTCCCCGGTTTCTCCGTGGCATCCCAACACTTACTCTATTCACACACAGAAGAAGGCAATGGCAAACCACTTCTGGATCATCTGCCAAGAACGTGTATGAACAGGTCCCAGTCCGAGAAAAGGATGGAAGGATCCTGTTCATATGGACCTGTCGTCAGACAGAACACTAAATAAATAATAATAAATAACTGTGCATTGCTTCGTATACACTAAGCTATTTCCTCTTCGTGTGTCGATGGAACCAAAGTTCAAATATCGATCCGAAAACAACCTATAGATCTACCGATTTCGTTTCTGGGTATGCATTTTCATTCGTTCTTGGATAGTGCTAGTCGTAGAACCTTACAACAAGCCACAATCTCGCCCTTCCAAATCCCTCCGAGTTATAGTGTCATTCTGTCATACAATATAATTTCTGCAGTTAAAAATAGGTCCTTGAGTTTCTAAACGCCAGAAATGAGGTGTATCGTTTAGGAGCGCCATTACAGTTTGCAAAAGCAAGTTTGTTTAAGCACTGCCTGTTAAACAGACTATATGCTGTCATCTTTAGAAAGTATGCATTGCATTTTAACAATGAAAATCGTGAGTTAGTATGAAAATACAGAAGAAAAGAAAGATACAGTTTTCCTTTAAAAATGTCAACAAGAATGTGTAAAAACGCACAAATTAATCAATCATCAAGTAATGTTCTCACTGTCCAGTTCGTTAGGATCCTCTATTGTTGGTACATGTCCTCAGCCTCACCTAGATGTCTAGATGTGCGCCGTGGCCCACTCTTGCGCCTAAGAGAAGTGCGCATGGCCGGACTGGAGCAGGTGAGGTACAAGTTCCAGTTCCCACGATTGAAAAATCACGGTGGCAGCTGGAATGCGCAACATGTGAGGACGGAAGGAAAGAAGAAAGGAAGGAAGGAAGGAACATGTATTTACCAGCTGGCGTCGCCATGGTGATCCTTACGGTGTCATTTGTTTTATGTGGCCGCGAATGCTCGGGATGGGTTTCACGCTATTCTCCAAATTTTACTTCTCCTTCCGCTTGTAGACTATATCGGTCCTATTGCCTTCTACGTATTTTCTCCTCAATCCCTCTTTTTAATACCATCTCATTTTCCTCTTGCATTTTCCTATCCTCCCCGTCCTTTACTCCATTCTTCTCCACCTCATGTTTCGTTACTTCTCGTCCTACTTTTTCCAAGAATCAGGTTCTCTGGATTATCTCGAACTCGTACTAGTATGGAAACGGTGTTTTCAGATACGTGAATGCTTGAATGGGGGATCAGCCCATCTCAAGTCCTCCTCTATCAGGTGGTAGTCCAATGGTTTAGCCGACTGGGATAGAAGGCTGGGATGACCCAGGGTCGATCTGGACATACACACACAGGAACAGGAAAATGCGTCTATCCCAACGTGCAATGTTTGTCACTTTACCAGTGCAGCAACCAAAAATGTTTCGTGCGTAAGAGATAATGCCTAATTTAAACTGAGGAAGAAGTATGAATGAGCATACATGTACGAGTACATACGAGTAGTGATAACTACAGGCCTACGTAGGCCATTTACCACCTGTTCTGTGACTTCACCCACACTTTAAATGCTGTGTATCTATGTGTTTCGATGTATTCTCACATGAAGGGCGACTGAGTCCTTGAACAACATCAGCGGACGAGTCTTTATAAAGAAAATGCCGTACGTTTTATACGTGGCAGGAATCAAAAATCGTTGAATCTTACTCACATGAACTTCGTGTTTCAGAAAATAAAAAATAACAGGACACGGTTGGGTACAAATATGAGAACACAGGAAGACGGTTCGGAGGATTCCGTTAATTTAAAAAAATCCCTGACCATGTCCACCAATTAACTTTAACGATATAACGAACGACTCTTAAAAATTGCTAAACAAGCATTGGACTATTTTAAAAATCGCAGGTGTGTTTCCTTGGACGGAAATGCAGGCTGTAAAACATTTCAGTCGTGGTTCACGTTACGCTTTGCCCTAGAGGAACTATGGTTGCAGGATTACGTAACTAACGAACCAGAATGAAGATGTGACAAGATGGCTTCTTCGCGTATGGCGTGCTCTGTTAACTTGCACTTAACTCCACAGATGATTCCGACAGCCCCACCGATTTATCCTTCTTCGCGTACTTTCCTTCATTCGTTCATTTTGTATCAGGATGGCTAAGCAAAGAATAGTTAGTTCAATGCAGTTCAATGTGTTATCCAAGCATTTGCCTGGAGGTTCTGACTAAAATCACGAATACTCTGAGTAGATGCCTCAGCGGTAATAGAATCGAGTAGCCCTACTGAATGCGAGTCAGACTTATTGACAGTCTGCTAACCTGCTCGTTTAAAATGATATTAAAATGGATCCTTGGGAATCAGCTTGCGAGATACTGTTTAAACCTGGATAATTTTAAAATGAATCTTATGGAAATTCCTCGTGACAGAGTCACCCCCCCCCCCCCACTGCCCCCCTGAGACAGCAATCAGCAATGCGTCTCGAGAAACACCTGTGCGAGCTACCAGCCGTGACCCGTACAGGAAGAACTTCTGATTTTCTTAACCCCCGAGACGGAAACACACCTGAAGACTTTTGTTGTCACCTGGAGTAAGACGGAGCGTCTGCGGAAACGGTTTCGCAAAGAATAACACCATTTGGTACTGATACTAGAGTGGGGGTAAGATTGTGGGTATTTCATGGGCAGTAGGAAGGAAGAAAGAGAAAAATAAAGAGCGATATAACGAAAGAAAGGACAGTAAGAAGGAAAGGAGGAAGAGAATATCTTAACATTGGTGATAAACCCAAGTTTGTTTCTCGTAATATTATCAGTAATAACAACATGGCGGTTGTGATTGCTTACAGGTGTGACTGATAATAGACCTACATAATGTACATAATGTAGGTCCTGGGATGTTGTATGGAAACATCTTAAATAAATATGCAACTTTTGTTAAAAAGTACTTCTCAGAATGCAAGAAAAAACAGGGTGGTAACGCGAGATCTCTATCCAGTCTTCGATTTGATGGCAATAGCTAATTAACCATTTCTACTAGACATGTGAAATTAGTTTTTACTGGGCTGTAAATGCAAGTTTCGTATAAATTTGGTGAGAACATTTATCTGAGTCTTAAAAATTACAAGTACTCGTATGTGAAAAATACGTAACTTTAAGGTTATATCTGACACTGAGAAACTGTAGTAGTAATAAGTGCTGCTTTTCCTTCGGCCTTTTTACACAGGAAAGCTCTGAAATGTAAATACGCCTCAGTAGTTTATTCATAAAGTTTTATAACAGTTCTGTCTCACTGAAGGACAAAACAAATTACGAATAATATAACCAAAGTTTCTAACTCTAATTAATAACATTCCTTTTGACCCCGCAATGAAGTTCGTATTTTCCAATGTGGCCAGCACTGTGAAAGTGTTGCGTGCCCCTGTCTTTTACGTCAGTATGATCTGTATAACGCGGTACTCGTAGGTGGCTTTGATGACAATATGGAGGATACAGAACGATGAAGAGGAGAGTGTCATAAGCGGAAGCAAGCCAGAGAGCACCTCCCGGGGCGATTTCGAGGACCGAGCCGCTGGTCTGGTACTTATTTTAAAGACAGTGATGTCAAGAACAGGCGACTTGAGCACTCACACACACACACACAATACAATATATAGAGTACGCCCCTCCAGAAACATTAAGAAATTGTGGCGAATGAAAGTAATTTATAATGCAGAACTGTTTGTTGTAGCAACAAACGTGACTATTTAACGTCAGTAATACAACATTAACTTTACGAAAATAGTTGAAAGGAAAATTCTGTAGCGTTTTTGTTAATGATTTTAACAGAAAAGGAATAACCGAAACTTACAGCTTCTTTAACTTCCTACTTCTTTGTTTGAGGCAAAGGTGTTAGTCTCTTTAACTGCTTTCATATGCATTTTGTGAGCTGTTTATCGCTCAGTTCTGCACTTGAAAAACACATTTTTCTATCATTAAGCAGCGACAAGAACAGCCTCATATAATGATTTATGCCCATTTCTGTCAACCAGACCGCCTGGGCACGTTTATATTTGATAGTACATAAGACGATCCACATAGGTTAAAATGTTAGTAGATTAGTAATAATAATAAGACTAATCTCGAAGAGCCCGGTGTGAATTCCAGGATAGTGATTTCTCGATAGGTCTATGAGCAAGTGAGTGCGACATATGCTGATGATCCGCCGATCACATATAGAGAGCCGCCACTGATAACTTTACCCCCAAACATTGGCAAGCCTGGCGTGAATTCCACGATAGCGATTTTTCCAATACGAGCAGGTGAAGTATGTATTACATGCCCCAGCGCGTATGCATAAGCGGGCTAAAACAACATCTGCCCCCCTCCTATCGCCAGATTGGGGTAACTGTGAACGTCATCGCCAGCCCGTTCCCACATTATTGTGAGGCCACACGTGTCCCTGTCCCGCACCCCCGGGCGAGCACATATGTCCCGGTCCCGATATTGTATCGGAGCAGTCAGCTGCTTTTCTAACGCATTGTCAATAAACTCCGGGTCAATCGTCTTTTCTATTTCAACAACCAAGTGTTTTGTAATGATGTAGGACTCCTGTTTGTCATATGTGGCCGGATAGGACCCGTCCATTCACGTGTTTTTTTTTCAGAAATGGAAATATCTAATTTACAATAAATACTGATTGCTTAAACTCAATAATTTAAAGATTGAATTTCGCGGGACACTTTGTCGATGAAGTGGCTGATTGACTAATTAACTGACTTACTAACAAACGAAGAAATTGCATGATATAGATACTTATGTGTGTAGTTGAGACTTGCCCAGTGATCAAGAGAATCCATGCTGTTACGAAACTCAAACGTTAATCACCAGCATGACAACATTTTACCACAACATTATCATATTTTTTTATTGTGGGAGTGTGTCACTTGTGCGACAAACAAATATGCCTGCAAAAACTACTTTTTCCACAAAGAGAAAAAAAGAACTACTTGCGCAAATTACATTCATTTACACAGGAAACAAGGCTGTTGAAAGTACTGAATTAAATTATCTGGTAGCAGAGGCCGAAGTTTTAACTCCAGTGCTAAAGCCAGTTCCATCTACTTTCCAACTTGCAAAATATTTTACCAATATTATCCTCCCATTTCATTCCTGTTCTTCCAACTTCTTGTTCACAATTCTAAACTTTAATTGAACAGGTCATTTGTGTAATCAGGTATCTGATTCTGAAAGTATTGTCTGTTGCTGCCATGGCAGTCACCAGGGGTAAATGCATCTTTACTGAACGTGTGCAGCAACTTCTCTCTTCTGGCTCCTGTCTAAGCGACATGAGTCATATACTCATTGAACTGCTATTAGGGTTTGGTTTAGTTCTTCGCCACAAAGAAAATAGTGAAACTCACAGCGACTTAAATTGGTCACTGCAGCAGTGAAAAGAGGCATGACATGAGTCATGTCATATTCCTCGTATCATGTGGGTACTCCTCAAACAACATGAGTCCAAAAAAACTTTGGCTTTTAACTCTAGATGCAAAAGTTGTTAGTGAACTATAACTGTAATAAGAATTGCTTATTATGCTTGGGGAAAAATAAATGAAGTGTAAAATAAATCGTGCTTCCAGAATTTTTTAAAGTGTACTTGAAAGTGAGTTTTGTGGCCTCGTGTTATTTTGTACATGGCCAATCTGCGGTCTACCGAATAAATAACAATAGGTGTCTCCCTATTTTTTACCTGCAGACGAAGAAAAATCCATCCGTCAAAACGGAAGTGACTTTTTAAAGTTCTAAAATTTTCAAGATTTAGAAAAGAAAACAGACGATGGTAAAGTCTAAAACAAAGAAAATAGCCTAATATAAGACCATCGCCAAATGTTTTCAGAAAAGAACTGTCAAAACAATTACCTGTCTGTCATCAAGAGGTCACAGGGTTCGAACAGCAGTCTTTAGCTTCGCGTCCATGATTTGTACATAGAACAAAAAATGAAGCCATGATTTCCCACGGGTACGCGCATATTGTTGTACCGACACGCAATATGCTATATGTATGAACCCCTGCGCTAATGGACAGTGTTTTGTTTGCGACATATGTGGAAGCAGGCGGCACGCGCCGCGTGTGTCCCAGATGCGCGCGTTCACAAAGCTTTATACAATTTCGTAAATGCTTGCTTATTCGATCCGTTATAAATACCGCATGCAGTATTCCAGCTGATACGAACAGCACATATGTTCCGTTTCAATACTGAGTAGGCATCTGACACGCACTCAAAAAGTCGCTGTTTCAAATCCTGCGACTCGTTACTGGGTTCAGATTCTTTGAGATTTGGTATCTTCATTATCCCTCCAGGATAATTACCAATAACAATTGTACTACCGCAATACACTACAGTACAGCACAGACGATATACGCTCGTTGTCTACGTACTTTCTGCGTTTGAGATATTCCGACAAAATTGCATTCATGCATTTATCATCTCTTGCGATCCGTATGGCTAGAATGCCTCATTTCCTCTTGTTTATTTAATAAGACTACGGTAATAATATTAAGTATTGCTGAAATCAAATCATTTTTCAAATAAAACGCATAGATTTTAATAACATCTAGAGCTTATATGTTATGCTATGAAAAAGTTATTTATGCCATAATCAATCTTGTAGAAATCAGTGAAGTTGGATTTGATCTTTGCGTAAAATTCGTGATCTATACGGACCGAAAATGTATTCGGCAAACAGATTTTAGTGTGATCCTCAATACCACATTTCATGAGAGCAGGGGATAAAATATGCAGGCAGACATGAATATTCAGCTGTGTTCATTTTCGAGTATTTGCCGATTTTTAAGTACTTGTGCCAATTCTGCAGCCAGAAATATTCAAATTGTTGCCATGGAGATACGACGCTTCTGACCCAACAGACGTCTCTCATTCTATGACGTCACTCAGGCGCGTGTCCTGAGTGAAAGAAGCTCTATAACTGTCACGTGTTGGAAATGATCATATTAGTTAATTATAGAGGTACATGCGACGTCTTAATGGAGTCAGTCGACAGAATTTGATTCCTATTCAAAACCATTCTGATGCTGTGAGGTTGAAAAGGAAATTGTCATCTCGCATCACACGAAATCAGAAGTGAACACATGATTTTCTATACCCCCGATGCCTGAGAACCACTCCATAAACAGGGATATCTTCCTGCGTATTCATGACGTCTCGGGTTCTGTTCTCGGTCAGGGGACCAGGTGTCCTGAGGTTTGAGTGGCTTTACTCAACATATCTTCTTGATCTTTCCCCACCTAATTTTCCTGCTTTTATGTCACTGTTCCTCTTCCAAATTCCGTCACTTTCCTTCTCCCTTGTTTCCTCACCCATTACCCCGCACCAAGGACGTCCCTGTTGACAACTTCCTTCTACATCCTCTGCAATTCATTATTCATAATCATCCTACCATTCGACACTGTAAACAACTGAACTACCTTTACCCCGATACCAGCCATGCGCCAGGTCAAAGACGGAAGGCCCTTAACTTAGAAGTGAGTACTATATGATCGTGTACTGCTTCGTTAGGGCAATAGCACTCCTCGTGGGACGGTGTTAGATGAGTATGGAACGACGGTGGAATGATGATTAGCAGGGGAAAACCGAAGAACAAGGAGGGAAACCTGATCCGGGGCGAATCCGGTTCTCCGCGGTAAGAAGCCGGCATCTAGCCGCGTAACGTATAACAGATTCTGGACGTAAAAATTTATGCTACTGAAAGCGTCTTTAAATAATCCAGGAATCAATCCAATAATCGTAAGATTTGAGGTTTTCACAGTATGAGGATTTCTGTCTTCTGGGTTGTTACGCTGCGTAGTCTGGTGGATGTTTATCAACGTTTCAGAGGTCATACTGCCTCCGTCATCAGGGCATCACAGAACGAGAAACTTAACGATCTGTATTTTTCATGTGGAGGGCCTACTTTCAGGAAGTTTAAATCATGTAAGACGATGCGAGCAGCTTATGATGCACGCACGGGTGGAAAAGTATTATAATATGTTAGTTTGTCTGACGGAATAATGCTATTTGCAGACCAAGTCGTAGCTATGGGGTACCGATGCAGTAATTCCTTTGACAGTAGTTTGTAAAGTTAAAATTAAATGGACGAAACTGATTCAGGTTGAGTTGCGTTGGCGGGTTTTTGTAAACACGGTAACGAATCTTCAAAATCTTAACCTGTTGAACCTCGAAGTTCATCCAAGTAAAAGAATTCAGTCCGTAGCTGAAACAAAACAACACTTTGCTATTACAAAAGATCAGCTGGTTAAAGCTGTTAGGGAAACAATCGTTGTTTATTGTGAAAATAATAAGAAATTTACAAAAACACTCTGTGAGCAAAATGTTATAGAAATAAACTGTTAACGAAGGCAATGCGTATATTTACCACTGCGCTTTAAGAAGTTTAACAGTTGCATAAATATCACCCACTCAAGAAAGGCTTCATGACGAAATCGATTACATAACACTTGTTACAATAAGTGTGTTGATAGCTAGATCGTTCTCCAGTTATTTAGTTAGTAAGAGTAATATACATTCTTTAGGTAAGTATTCCGATAGGTTGGTAGGCTTCAATAGTAAACGGGTAGTTAGAGAATACAGTGGATTCTGGTTAATTGGAATACATCGGGACTAGAACACTCTGGCCCAATAAAGCGGCTGCCCCAATTACGCGAAGTTCCACGTAAAGAGTTAAAAAGTTTTGTTCTTTAAGATTTGTCTCAAATAAACGGCTGCCCCGATTAACCGATGACCCAGTTAACCGGAATCTACTGTATGCCGCTACGTAGCTACCTGTGATTGCTTTGTTAGAAATTCTAAATTTAAAAATGCGACAGATTATGGCACACGATCCTCCCATACAGAGAAAAAGAAGGCACTGTATAGCAGACCTCTTCCTGACAGAAGAACAGGACAAGATCGGCAATTTGTAACATCTGCGTGGAGATTCGTGGGACGCAGAGGTCATCAGGGTGACCGACCCGGTTCTCTTTGCCCACGCATCGCCAGATCTGTCGGCTTTTCCTTCTGAAGGGCGAAGGGCGTGTTCAAAATAAAATAACTGTTAGTTACCTTCTTCTTAGACTAATAAAGGGCTAATGAGTGTCAGAAAGTAGACTTCTCCGTAGGGACAGGCATTTCATTACGTTGCGAAAACAGTACTGGAAACGTGTATGCTACTCCAAAATTGAGGTTTAAATAGGCAATTTGTTGGAGCCCTTTGATTTCCATCGCATGTAATTTTCATTCTTCCTCCCCATCCTTAAAAATATTACAGAAACAGTTTGAGTAATTTGGAAGATGACAGATGAAGATGAACGATGCAATTAAGCCCGCTTCAGCTTTCCATGCAAATTCCTGGAACCCAACACTCAGTGGGGTGTGGAATTGTATTTCAGTGCAAACAGTCTTCGCTGAAATGGCGCCCTTCGTAAGAGGAAGTCCAAAGATGCAAGGCCTCTGGAGCGACGTGCAGCAGTGTGTACCGCGACCTTGCTCCATAGACTGGCGCTAACCTTGGACAGGACCTCACTCTCTATGACCTCGCGTTTTAACAAGACAACATGTAGTAAGTTCAAAAGGTCTACTTTAACACTGTAATGAATCGGTTGTAAGGCCAGAATTTATACGTGAAATCTTTGCTTCCTGCATTCTTTCTCAGTCTCTTTATGCAGAAGACATTAGTTCAGGCTTTCTAATTTGAAATTTTTATGATTTTTTCGATTTTGTAGTGCAACATGAAGGTGATTTTGTGGATTCTTGATTCTTTCCATCATTTTATCACACTCACTTTTTCAAAAATTATAAGTGCTCGTCTTTAATCGAACCACATGTTTCGAACCAATGCGACCATCATCAAATTCGATGTTTGTAATACTTTTAGTTTTTCCGTTTTGTAAAAATAATAATAATAAAAAAAGCCGCTATAATTTACGTTAAAGTTCTTGAATTTTACAATTTTTAACTTGTTAAAAACTGGCATTATTCTGTAACTGTACGCTCAGGGAATACACCACAGGTACACAAACACCATATCAAGACTTATTAAGCTGCGCTGCTGTTCTGAACTGGCTGAGGAAAACCTGGAAACGCTCAGTGAGAGTTCCAAACTGCAGGCTGCTGCGTTAATTCTCCACTCTTCCTTGAGTGCAACATAATACCCGTCCTTGTGTTTTAAAAGTGTGTTGCCGACACGTGTTTATATGTTTTTGTTTCCGGTCTAGCGCGGCCTGAAAGTAGTCATCAGTCAAGGAGACGTCAAGAAGAAAACAAAAATTAGGGGGGTACAAAACTAACGGAAGAATTTTGAATTTGTAGAAAGCCAGACAAACGGGCGGATGGGCAAGGCATCCATCCTGCAGTGATATCTGAATGGACTCTATTCATGCTATTCATTGAACAGTTACGGCGGGGGGAAGCAGATGGCGGGCAGGCAGAGACAAGCCACATACAGAACGGACTGACACACACAGCCTGCACATTTGTTTTTCCTGATTTAAATGTTTCCAGAAATCCTTTGAAAGCGCGGTAAACAAGGACAAGACTATGAATAAAATATAGTAGTAATTGTGAACACGTATGATAATATTCGAGACATAGTATTTTGTCGTGTCGCTTGATTAAAACACGCTGTGTAAAATTACGGTTTTGATTGCTGTTTTACGACGGCCAACTTGGTCTTTCGCTGCGTGTTTGAGAACGTGTTGTAAGAAGTTCAAGTCAGTTCTAGGAAAATGCATCACACATTGAGCAGGCAACCCTTTGGAAGGAAAGTCCCATGTATTCACCGGGATATCATTACAAAGTCGGTAACAGAACCGGCTGTTTTCCCACAGTCGGTAATGAAACCACCTGCGACGCAGGAACGAAGCGTCAGACGGCGGAGGCTGCGTCACTGCATCAAGGAGGACGGGTGGGGGCCGCTTTCCAGGAAACGCTCTATTAGAGCCACTTAATTGATGGCGACAATTAGCGGTCCGGCGACCACAGCTGCACAGTGCTCCAGGATCCCCTTGTGAACCTGTAGTACTAGGTATTTGACCTATCTTAAAATTAATTTCTTTCTAATCCGTACACCTTCCAATTTTTTGGGTACACAGTTTGCAAATGCATCGATACGACGAAATCTTGAAACACTTACACTTAAAGACACATTTTTAACTGCAGACGCTATGTAACATTGAATGAGATGGACAAATAATAAGGAATAGTGAGTCGGTATGGCTCTGTAAGATGTGGTATTTGTCTATTTTAATCAGTGTGTGAAGGCATTTTTAATTCAGGCTTACAACGAGGGTGTTATGGATTAAGCCTACATATTCTATTTAAAATTCAGAAAGAATATTTGGCTATAGCTCAGTGAATGTAATGCGCTGTTGCATGAGATTTCAAGTCCTCACGGCAGCGAGGATGACAATGACTGTCTTCTGGACCACTGCGCGATCATCCTGATGATGGAGACAGAAAGCACCTCTGAAACGCCAGTAAATATTAATCGGACTACACGGTGCAACGACCCAGAACAGAGCCATCGTCGCTGCTACACAACACACAATACAAGAATAAAAAGACAAAACATATTAAATAGTAAAATGCGTGAAGAATGATATGAACATAGTTTATAGTTTGTGCGCACACATACAATTTTCGCATGGTTGGTGTGCGGTGAGACATTGACCAGTGTTCTAGTGCACTAAGAGGACCATAATTCAAGATGATAATAGGGCCTACCAGTCATAATTGCAGTTGGTGCTTCTGTGTACAGCTGGAAGGGGTGACCCTGCTAAGCGTCAGAGAACAGCTGTAGCACGATTAGGGGCTGAATGGTTCACCCCAATTACAGCTAGTGTCGCTGATAACACGTGGGGCATGTCACTTCCGGCTGAACCGTTCCTTGTTCTTCCCCAGGCAGAATTTATCTCCTTACAATGTCTTCCCAACGGACGAAACATGTATAAGACGTCACCTGGTCCAATTCTGACCAGCAGAACAGGAACCCTGACTGATGACCTTATCGGTCTTCCTCAGAACCTCCATCCAAAAGCTGGGATAGGACCTTAAAACAGATCACGGTCCCTTTCTTAAACCTCCATCCCGATTCATCCATAATCATCTGTCATCGAACGCTATATAACTTATGAAATTGATCGATGTCGTTAAACAAATGAAGAGATGCACCCTCTATGTAGGATGAACGTCGTCCCGCCCTGCCTAGCGACTCTGCATTGCTGCATTGCAGCAGCACGACGTCCTTTACCTTATTTTGCGTCGTATAACAAAAGATTTTGCTCAGAAAGATTTCTCCATCTTCTCTTCCTCCGCTGTCTCAGACCTTTATCTTCACAGTTTCAGGCTACACATGGAGCCTGTGTTATGGGTCTCAGGAGAGCTCAGGCGGTAGCCTAACTGACAGGCAACGGCACGGGGTGGGAGGTACAGTCCTATGAATATATTGTTTTGTGTGCAATGTAATGTTACATACAGGATATTCATACAAAATACATACACAGGATGAATGTTCAGAAAAGGCAACACTGTCCCTACATGGGTCGCTGTACCTCTGGTAATTACGTCCTTTCAAATTACCACGGATTCACGACCTATAACAACGTAATTTTTAGACGGGTTCGCAACTAAGTTACAAAAACATGCCTGTTGGCTTCGCTATGTCTGTCTGTCTGTCTGTATGTATGTTTTTCACTCGAGTTCAGCTGAATGGATTTTCATGAAACGTGATATTGGACAGTTTTGCCAAAATTCGTTGACACGTTCCGAATTTGGTTACAAACGGGCGATAATAACGGACCCAGAACCTGAAAAATCCACGTGCGTTTCCGCGCGTAACTCATTAAATAGGTCTATTTACCGAAGAGAAAAATCTTTTGAACGAACGTTCTAGAAAAATATTTTATACGTAACACGCTTCTTCCGTGACTCTTACGTTTTACCGAGATTTTTAAATAAAATGGAATTATATGCTGTATCTTCTAATAAGAATCGACTAGATCTGTAGGTTTCGATCGTACTTTATAATGAAAGACCTTGCTTATCTGCCCCTCCTATCTGATGCCGTTTTTTGATAGCATAGTAGTTTGCATCTCTTTAAAAATCTAGAGGTAAGAATTGTTAAACTGGCCTATGCGTGCATTCTGTAACCTGCCATCTTCTGACATGTCAGCACAGGCAACTGAATGGCTAAGGTGAATGCTTAGACCTATGAGATTCAAAATGACGGAGGAACAGGAATAGAAAGAAAGCTTTTCCGAACCCATGTTCATACGAACTTCTTCCGTTATTTTGCTGTGTGGAATTCGCCGTTGCATTCTGATGAAGGACCACAACGTTACATTTTCTTATTACATGTGATTTTCAACTTTTAAAAATTTTGTTATCCCTTCATTTCATTGCGAGAACACACAGGTGGACGACTGTCTTCTGGGTTGTTGCGCCATGTAGTCTCGTAGAAACTGACCGACCTTTCAGAGGTGCTTATTTGCCTCCATCTCAGACCAATTATGACGGGACTACACGGCACAACATTCTAGAAGACAAACCACAAATCTCTGTAGATAGACAGTACGTCCATCTGCTAGGCTGCTGAGTTGGTTAGCCAGTTAGGTACCTAGATTTTTAGTGATTTAACAGCTCCGTCAAGTAACTGAGGTAGGTACTGTTGGACAGTAATAACCGGATTCAGATTCTGAAGCTGTTCTTATACCGAGGTCTGTAAGTACGAACAACTGCTATGCCTTACAGACGGACAGAACTACAGGTGTGCTACTGGAACTGTTCCCATGGCTTGATCGGCCTCCTTTCAGAGAACTGTTTAGTTTATTCTAAATAAAAAAGCACAAGTTTTGTCAGATGGGCCGCAGCTGCGCGTGATGACTGTGGTTGTAGTTGAGCGAGGTTCTCATCGTGGGAACCGGGACCCTGCGCCCGGCCAGCACATGAGGAGGCGCTGGAGGTCAACATGTGGTTCGCGACACGCACAGCTCTAGGCTATTGCAATTAATAACTAACTAACTAGATGGCTTACCGAACCCGAAGGTTCATCATCGAATTAACCAAAGCCCTCCACCGGACCCTGTCCTGGGCCAACAAAATCCAGTCTCCTTCAACTCCTATCTCCCATAGATCCCGCCTGGCATTATCCTCCCATCTACGTCTAGGTCTCCCCAGCGGTCTCTTTCCCTCAGGCTTCCCAACCAGTACCCGGTGCACACCTCTTGTCCCATCCATGCGCGCTACATGCCCCGCCCATCTCATTCTTCTCGACTTAATAGCTTTATTATGTTGACTTGGTTTGGTTTTTGGCTTATTTAACAACGAATTTTTCTACATTGCCGCATTTCTCCTCTAAAAACGAGAAGTTGAAAATATTCTGAATAATATCCATTGTTTTTTTGCGTCAAACTCAACCTCTTATTCTGAGGGAAGAACACTGTTTAAGAGTAAAGTGTTGAGAAGTATGTTTTGACCCAAGAACAAGAAGTAACAGAGGATGAAGAAAATTACACAAAGAAGAACGCCATAAGCTATGTAGAATTTACCGAACGTCCGGTCGAGTGGTTAGTACACCTACTTCGCATTCGGAAGTCCCGAGTTACAATCTCGGTCCGGAGATTAGCGTAGCTATATTGACGAAGAGTTTTCGTGATTTTGCTGCGTCCCTCCAGGCAAATGCGGGGATGAAAACTTAAATAGGCCATGACCGTTTCCTTCCATACCTTTTTCAATTACTAATTCATTAACCATCTTCTCATTCGATGCTATAATTATAGTCTGAGAGCTTGCCCTCCCGAGACGTCGGTATGCAAGCAGAAGACTACTGAGCATAACAACCCAGACGACCACAATCTGAAGTTCATAATTTGTGCTGAATGTCAAATACCAATAATTAATGGGTCATGTAGCTCGTATCGGAGATACTATGACAAAAGTGCACACCATTCGGTTGAAAAGGGTCAAGGGAAGACATGACTTAAGAGGACTATGCAAGAACGACAGGGTATTCCTCAGGAATAGTGTGTGAAGGTATGACGTGGATTTAACTGGCTTAAGACAGTAGCCAGTGGTCCAGTGGTGGTCTTCTGTGAGCATGGTGATCAACTGCGTTCCATAAAGTAGTGCATTATTACCAGACAGATTCATATGTGTGTATTTTGATACAATTTAATTCGGAATGTTGGTGATGAAACGATGACATGGATTCGCTGCAAATTAAAAGACTAAAATATTCATATCAGACTACGTTTGGTTCAAAGCCTACCATTACAATGAAGACTTCATGCAGCTTTGCCCAGTCACAACCACACTTCGATTGTCTTACGTTCATCTGTCACCGAACGTCTCTCCTCCCGTTGTTCAACTGTCACAAACTTGTGGCATTGTTGCCGGGCAGCTGATGGCTTATTATCTTCATTCATATTACGACCACCGTTTGTCAGGCAGCTGACGCAGAAGCAGACGAATGCGAAGCGCGAAGGGTTAGCAACCAACACGCGTCCTGTTTGGCGTGTAATTGATACATTACTAAACGCCCTTCTAACGAAGTCTCAGCGGCACATTGCGAAATACTTAGGAGACCTAGGCTCTTGTGAGTGCATAATATTGACTTAATTTAAGATTATTTAACAACGGTGTTTTGCTTACAGAGGTCATAAAGTTTCGAAATGGGAATAACTTTAAACGAGACTGTCTTAGCCTATTTTACGATACATCTAACATTCAAATGTATTCATTCGTAAGTTATTTCATGGCACTGTTTCAACTGTAATGATAATACAATTTGATATAAGATTGAAGCGTTGTCATGAATGGTTAGTGAGTAAGGACTTGGAAAAAGGCAGGTTTGATATTAAAGGAAATACAAGAACATTAAGACACGTGGCACACATAAATTTGCAAATAGCGTCGCTGCTTACTGCGAAATGGATTAGGTCTATGTTCGTTCCACTGTTTGCCTCAGTTACATAGGCTAGATACTCGGGTTATACCTTAAGTAGGCTTAAGGCATAAATTCTGTCTTCCTTCAATGATCACATACATTAGCGGGACAGTAATTACACCTATGTTTCAAGGCTAGGATGTTTCCAGTTAGAATTTGGGCCGTAAGGCAAGAAATATGAGCCATATTTGTGGGTTACTTTGTCCCCTGTAGAAACTGTACCTTAAAATAGACCACGATTCCTTTCTAGCAAAAATTCCAAGCTTCTCGTTTACAATATCATCTTTTGGATGTTACATTGTCTGTGCACTTGAAATTCTTAATAAATAAACAAATTATTAATAATCAATTTGTCAGTAAATAGATTACACTGACATAAATAGGTCTGTGATTTTCTTCAGTCCTTTCAGCCAAATAGGAGGCAGTTCTTTAAAACAGGCTACGACCATTTCCTTCAAAATTCCATTCCAACTTTTCTTTCATAATCATCTATCATACTCTCTCACCATTCGATTCCATGTAGTTCATACGGCGTTGTTAGATAACCATCCTGTTTCTCCCATATTTATAGTATTATTCAGCTATCACAGCGGTTGCCAAACGTTACCACTCCATTAATGCTTTATTACTAACTATAATATCTCTTTTACGTGTTCAATTTGACTCGACTATTCCGAAAGGACAGCAAACTGCATCTTAGTTATGAAACTACGAGTCATTAAGTAATAAAGAAATATCATTTATCCGATCTGCTCAAATGACACGCTTTATTAATTCGATTAAAATTAAAATTGATATGCACCAAAAGAGATATTAAACCTGTTTAACAAACCATCTGAATTATATTGTGACACGGAAGGGAGGGACACTTCCGTCTTTGTCTCTCTCTTTCTCTCGTCCTTCTATCTGCAGCGTTCTACCTCCTATTTCAGTCTCTGTTTAATAGCTGAGGTAAAATTATCTATCCCTAGTGCTTAACTAATCACAACGTACGGGAGCGTGAAGGTATCCATGAATTTTAACCTCAGCACTAAATGGAGGAGACTGGTCAGTTTCACGCCCTGGTCGATTTATTCCGCAGGAAAGAACCTCAGTGGCCTACCCACTGAAATGGGGCTGGGTTGGCCCCAGAGCTGGGCTGCACACCGTGGCGAAGAGAAAAATCCTGCCCTGCCATGAATTGAATACCAATCGTCCAGCCCACAGCATTATCACTAACTGACAGAGTTATCCTGGCTCCTTTTAGTTTCTTAATTATTTAAACATTCTTTCTTTTTTGTCTTTCTTTTATTCCATTCCTGTTTCGTTGTTTCTTCCTGCATTTCTTAAAGGGCTCGCGAGTCGTGGTTTTGGAACCGTCAGTGTGTTTGTGTGCAACACAAACAGATCCCGTGGCCTGAAGGACGCGCTTGGTGACGCACATGTCTGTCCGTCCGAATCTGGACCGCACCGGGTGGAACGCCTCATTCGCTTTCACAGTATAATGTTTCCTTTGACGAGTGTCGCCTGCTGTTGGACATTTAGAAAGTGAGAAAAGATGCGATACACGAAATGAGGATTGTCGTCGTATTGGCCCCAGTCACTTTCTGCGGTACTTCTTTCATCAGTGCCACGAGGAGTGGCGGCTGCCGTCCGCGTTACTGTTACGTAATAAATTAATTACTTAATCAGTACGATAATTAATAAGTTGCTTAGTTATTTATTTTTTGGCCAACAATGGTAACTTGTTCCTTAATAAGTTAGTTATTTTGCTAATGAGTGAGTTAGTTTTTAAACTGGTAATATAACTCAGATGTAGTGTTATCGGTATAATGAGTGATTTAAATAATTAGTTGTCTTGTTAGTTAAACAGTTAGATAGCATTCTAATTATTTAATCACCAAGTTAGTCGAAGTTACTCATTTACTCTGTTATATATCTCAGTACGATGCGTATAACACTGGTCGCGGGCTCAGACCCCGCTCGAAACATGGATATAAGCGATTCTATATGTTGCAGACACCTTATGACCTGCTGACCCCGTCCAAAGAGTCAGACTCTATTACTGCAGTTTGTACTCAGAGAGCATCTGATTGATGGCGCGATATTTAGGTTGTAAAATTGTCAACCCTTTCCATAGAAAGCTTAATTTTTATGTTATAATTTCTTCTGGGTTCTCATGATAAGCGAACTTACTGTCATTTATGCCTGTATTATAAAATTCAAGAGTTGTGTAGTAAAAATAAGTTTCTTAATGGGATACGCAATTTACTTATGGAAAGAGTCCATCCTTGACAGTAATCAGTAAGTTGCTCATTATTAACTATTTATTTAATGTGCTGAGTGAACAAATATCACTTAAAAAGTGATCACTCACATGACGAATCATCCAAGAGTTCTATATTCTCTTACCTGCGCTTAGCGCGGACTTTCAGGTCCTCTGTCGGTCATGTTTTTAGGTTATTCGGACCAGAAACCTATAGAAGTGCTTTAAAATATGAGTACAATAAAATAAAGTTTCTTGCTTGGATGAAGAAGGCAGATAGCCCAATCCACTTTACCAAATACAATAAGCACAGTCCAGGCAGGCGACCTTTCTCATCTCCTATTGTATCCAAGAAGGGAAATGCCAAAGTGTGTGCAACAAAGTGACTATATCCACGGTCATCCTTAGCACACTGTGTTCATAACGACTACTTTACTGAAGGTCTCTTATTTATCTCAGTCTTATCAAAAGCTTTAGGCTCATTCACCAGACGAACGAAGGAAGATTTCTGTAGAGTATAATACTGAAAGTTGAATTCAGTCTTACAAATTATGTAATTAGTGAAAGGTCAGGATTTGTCACTATATTTTTTTTAATCTTAGCAATAAGAAACACATTAAAGGGTCTCCAAAGTCCACGGGTCCATTTATCTTGGAATTCTGCAGCTGTTGAAGTTGAAGAGTAAGGTTCAAAAGCTAATTCAATCCGTGTGACAGAGTTTTGTCAAAACAGAATTATTTTAAGTATAGTTTAGTCAATTAGCAAGAACTGTACATGAAAAAAGCGAGAAATTAAATCAGCGGGTATTGGAACTACACAATTCAAATTTTCCGTATGTCTTAAAAATATTTATATTTTGATGTGAGGTTTGCACAGAGAGACGACGTCTTCTGATTTTTAAGGCAGCCTCGCAACATAGCTTCCAGGAAGACGCCCTTTCTCACATCCCGGATGTCTTATTCTGAAGGTCAGGTTTTTCTATATTCAACACCATTGTGATGGCTATTTATGGTATAGTAAATCGTCGTGGTCTATTTCAAGGCATGTAGACGTTTAGTGCAGAAGTTGAACGAGCAGTAAACGTTGATAACACCAGTCGTGTTAAGACATGCATTAAACTGAACGTAATGGGCCGCACTGGACTTCCTTACGTCCAATTAATTTAATTAAGAATCAATTTCTGGGCATTTTGAGTCTGCTTTCTTATCATTTCCTCTTAAATCACAATAACATTCTCCATGATATGTGTGAGAAAATAGAAATAAATACGGGGCCATATCATCACCATGCCTCAAATTGCTGTATTTAATCGATTTTAAGATACGATACCCTTGATTTAGTAATAAGGTTTCAGGAAAAAGAAAATACCGTATATAGATTCTAATACGCCATCAAATAATAGACGCACCCCGATTTCAGAAATTTTAAAATATGAAGAAGAGTATTTTAAATCCAGGAAATATGGCAGTTAACTCGTCCCTGCTGCTGTTGCAAATGGAGATGCAAAGAAGAAATCACTGTAGTTGTTGGTAAAACTGATGACAGCATAGTCTGCTTACTAATTACGGCAGCTGGTATAGTTGTTTGCAAGGGTAGTAGAATTGCTACTTCCTGTTGCTAACATAAAGATGGCCAACAAGTGAAAGGCATGACCGCGGCAGGAAGGTCTCTTGCCCCCGGGTCTCATGACCAGTCAGGACACCTGATTTGGCATCTGGTGGCTATTTGCTTGCCCTCAATTGCAACCTAACAATGACTTCCCCTAAGGCCACTTGAAAGACCTACCTAATATGGGTCCAAGAGAGGACACCAAGACAACTTGTTTTATGACTCTGTTTTTCTTCATTTGTCACACTTTGACACAGTAGTTTAACAAGTGTCCATATTAAGAGCGGGCGGAAAACTAGTTTATTCTAAACATCATGTTTACAGTTCTAAAATTTCAATTGCGTTTTAAAGGACAGATGACAGGTGACAAATAAAACTGTAGTTTTACTTGCCGTTTTATGTGGGCGTTAAACTTTTTCCTAGTCTCTAAGAGAAGAAAATTCGCTGAGGCTGATTAAGGACAAAGTTCTAAAGACAATATTTAGACCTTGGAGACAAAATACAGGCAACAGGATGCCGGGGGAAAATGCACGAGGACTTTAACATTTACCCTCCTCACAGTTACAAAATTATGTAGACAATTATATCGTGAAGGATGAATGAGTGGGACACGTAGCACTCATAGGGAATAAATGCATGCACAATTTTGGTCGATGAACGTCAAGAGAAGAGACTACGTGGGTGACATAAGAATTGGCGGAAGGATACTGTAAAGATGATTCTTAAAGAAACAATGAGTATAACTGTGGAGTGAATTCAACTAGCTTAGAACAATGCTCTATTACGGGCTTATGTGAATAAGGCGATAGACATTTGGGTTACTTACAAACAGGGTTATTGTGCCATATAGTCTGGCGATCGCCATGACGATGGAGCATCGGCAAACTTATACCAAACTACACGGTGCAACACCCCTGAAGACTGTCACACTCGAGGCCTTGAGAACCTGAATTCTCACCTGTGAGTTACTTCTTGTAGGGCAGATGAGAAAGACACGTAAATTACTACAGAATCATGTTGTTATACAGCTATTTTCCAATGCTGCAGTAACGTTTTAAGACATAACGTCGAACAGCATATGGCAGGAAATAAATCCATAGCATTCGTGGTCTATTTAAGGGGCTGTTTCTTAATTTAATTGGACGAACTGAAAAAAATACGAAGGAACTTGTATAGTAGTTCCCTGTATCCCAAAAGAGTGCAGATGACGAAATTTCAAGCGACGACAATTTTCTTGATGTTCGCATGTTGGCCGTGCTGATCAACAGAGCGAAATGCTACCTAACGTCGCCTAATTCGAAGGGCGGATCCACATCACCCTCACGAAGCAATCACGTGTACGGTGGCCCTCACCAGTCAGCATTAATAGAGGTTCTGTTACGGTCCCCGTCATTTTACTTGGCATTTAATAGGGAGTTTGGTCAGGAGAAAATGTTAGTGTGACACACCACGCGTTGGACGTGCAATATGAGCAATGCGAACATATAACAATATAATTAACCTCGCAATAGAGAATTATTTGACCCTGAATATCTGCTTTGCAAATGCTTTCGCTGATGAAGCAACCCTGAGGATGAGAGCAGAGATTGTTCTTGAAACGTTGGCAGAAGATATGGTTTATTTACCGTTCAGCCACCTGACGTGTCTTGTAACCGGGGAGTCTTTCATCAAATTCTACCCAAAGCTATTTCAGTTCACATTCTTACATCCTATTTCTCTAAAATCCACTTTTATGTCATGCTCTTACCTGAAATAATAAATATACAGTGCATTCTCGATTCGTCACCCCTAACAATATCAGGTGAACGGTACAAACTACGAAGCTTAATGACTGTCCTCTGTACTTTGTACGGAAACAACTTGCGTACTTATTCAATGACAGTTAATATTTGCTCACCCGATCAAGAAATTCTCTGCTACAGAACCTTGCATAAAATTAGATTCCACCCTTAGCTATAAATATCCCGTTCAAAGCCTTTGTATGCCTTGAAATTTCCTGCGCCTTTCCAGTTTTATGAGAGGCTGGCACTACCAATAGGCTAAGAAAAGGAAATGGACCTTCGATGGTTTTCAAATGTTTTGCTTCAGTGCGAAGTTGATGCAAGATATACGACACCTTCCATAAAGTTTTATGATGGCAGTAATAAGGCTCGGAGTGACAAGTGGCAATACCAGTGGCGCTCCACACTGAGTTTTTAGCAAACGTTTCTGCTGCCGTGAAAGGAAGATGGGCTTACGGTATAATCACGGAGCTGAGTTCATGTGTTTCCCGCGCAGTGCTAACAACTCTTCCACAAATTTGCATATTTCTGTTAAATTTATTTCATTACATTTGATGCATATAAAATTGCTGTCGGGAGAACTTCCGAATTAAGAGTGACCCTAGGTCCTCCAAATTATATCTGTATCAGTGAAGTTTCAGTCCTGTGAATGTATTTGAGAGAACTGAAAAAGGTCGATTTTAACTTCATTTTAAAGTAGGAGCCACGTATTATATAAAATATGCTACATGCAGGGATATATATGACCTCACTATTATGCATCCAATTTATACGCAGAGGACATAATTCAGCATAGCGAAAAGCAGGAGGAAACCTGTAGGAAATTTTGAATGTTTGTTTTCTTTTTTGTAATGGTGCAACGTACTAAATAGTAACCCCCACATTCCATCCCTTACTGTGGTGTTTCATACCTGTCGGGTTAAAGACACTCAGCTCCCCCCCCCCCCCACCGGTCCATGTTGTTAGGTTGTAAATAAACATCTGGGAAAATTGAGTGAGCCCCAGAGTTGACATGGCGATTGTCTCCTTTCTTTTCCGCTTTTATTATTTTATTTTTATTTTTGGTGAGTCACTGTGTATGGTGCTTGGAGTGATTGAAGATTACAGTTCTGAACACTTGAAGGAATACAAATCCAAAAACGACGTTAGAGTTTTTCTCTCACTGAGTCCTGAAGATGGAGGTGGTATGTTCCTCCCACAAGTGTGTATGTGCTGTCGATGAAGGCAATATGTTTTCTTTCCGAAACGTTTGCATCTAACTATAAATCGACATAGAATTACTACCTTGAAGAATAACATCGGCGTCAGGACCTCAAATCTCGTATTCATCCAAACAGTACACGGCAGAAATAGGAATGTCGTGAGAATTAAATAAACTTTACTGGATACTGGGAACGACCCGTTCTTCAAGTGCTTGAGCACTGCGGGTCCCAACTTTTCGTTGGCTTGATCTATAGACATTCGGTAGGACTCCTTGGACGAGGCATCGGCCCGTCGCAAGGCCTCTACCTGTACACAGGACAGCACAACAGAGAAAAACGCGGACAAACATCCATGGCTTCAGTGGGATTCGAATCCACGGTCCCAGCGACCAAGGGGCATTAATATGAGGTTTTCATGGCGGTGAGCCGTCTTCCGGGTTGTAATGAATGAGGTAAGACAGACGGGGAAAAAAGGCGTTGATACCGTGAGTGAGAAGTGAGGACAAATTTTGGATCTAGGAAGAAAGTCTTAACTTATCTTTCCGTTTCCACGAAGACAGCAAGGGCAGTGTTATCAGCATAGCGTGGCAGCTGTGCTTCTTCAGTGCACACAAACCGGTGTGGGAATTTGCCCTAATACTCTGGGAAGTAAAGATATTGACAGAGCTGAAGAAACAATCAGCAGATACGACGAACAAACTGACAGGAAGAACACAGGTGGATCCCAGAGAGATAACGCGGCTACAGATAAGTGAGGTATATTCTGAGACTTCGAGACAAGACATGAAAGTACATACGTACCATTTTTGTCAGAAACGAGCCTGAGAAATTAGAATCTGGTCCTAACTTATGAGATTAGTTTTAATTATCGTAATCTTTTCTTTTTGATTTAAGAAAATATTAATTTCAAAGCTGCTCTCCCAACGAATGCATTCATAAACCTTCGTAACCTTTTCACGTAACCACCTTAGCAGCCCTGCTCCGTATGGGATTTCTCTTGTTGGACCGGATACCTGCTACACTGACTCGTGTGTTTCCTCGTTTCTCTCAATCTTTCCAGGCAAATGCTGGGTCTCCATCAAAGTAGGCCATGGCTACTTCTTTGCACATTCGTATTGTTATATCGGTGTGTATGTGTGTACCTATGTGTGTCATTCTGTCCACGTATTTTGTGTGTCCCCCGAAATAACTTTTGAACCTATGGAAATACAGAAAAAATTTCGTATTCATTTATGCCTGTGATACTTACAGCATGCTAATACATTTTTATCTGCTGTCACCGATGAAACAAACATGGCGGCCACGCAAAATTCCAGACGTTTAATATAGGTCCATAGTTTTGGATTTTTTACGCTTGTACACTTCGAAATAAAAAGGTATAGCTTTATATGATGTTGAATATCAAAATGGTGTCTGGATTGTTGTATGAAGCATTTTAATTTGGAGTCTCAAAATTACAAACATGTCGATGGCTCGAATCTTTCAGATTGTGTGTGATAGCTACCAGGTAAACTAGTGGAAATTATGCACAGATACAAATCCCTAATTGTGATTTTGCTAGTCCCTGTGTTCCTACATTTAAGTGAGCATTTAAAGGAAGAAAGTTATTCTCAGAACCTCTAGTGAGTATTTAAGGTTGTGAAAGGACACGGTGATATGTGCTGTATTATTATCTCACGCCCGTGTTTACTCTAGCCATTTCTTGTTTGGCTTTAAGTTTACCCAAGTCCTTCAGACTCCCTCTAGTACCATCATGCAGTGCATGTAGCAACTTGAACAAGTCACTGGTTTGTGAGGTGGACCAGACAGCCAAATTGCATCATTCCTGATTTGGTGCCAGACTGTGGTCTCTATTTTCCATTTTTTAAAAAAAATACTGAGTTGGTTGAGAGAAATAGAGGGAAAGACTGAAAGAGGAAAGAAAGTAATATCAATAAATTGACAGCGGACGAAAGAGAAAATAGGTAAAGAAAGGAGAAGGAAAGAGAAAAAGGGGAAAATAAATAAAGGAGCGGATTGGAAGATGACATTAGGCCTACCATAGAGAAGGGAAAAAGACCCTGAAGACAGACCGCCCAAAGAAGACAATAATACTGAAAGAACGCACCGGCATCGTTAACATTTATAAACTGTTCCGATGCCATACCTGCTGGCCACTTTCTCTGTGCGAAGAACTTCGTCTACAGCGGAGGATCAACTGAACAATAGCACTGCTTTAAGCCCAAATCGAATTTTATTAGATTTTATAAAAAACGGCTCTAACTCCGTGCTCGGCCGACAAGCTTTTCCCTGGCAGGTGGCAGTCATTGCCTGATCTAACAGTACCCTAAAGCTCTCAGGATCAACAGAATGCAGCCCACATTTTCACAACACAATTCCTCTAATACGTTTTAACATTAGGTCTGTGGGTTATAGCCTCCCATCTGCTCCTAGAGCTCCAAACATTTTTACCACAATTCTGTACGCATGTGTTATCGCCCTTGCAGACTACGTAATGTTCCTTTAGTCCTTCAGGAGAATGCTTGACGAGGAAGCCTATCTTGAAAGAAACCAAGACACGACTACTCCCTCCCCATTGCTGTTCAGTTCACAGTATGTAAAAGGATCTAATCCGCCCATTCCATAGTCCCTAAATATACCCTCACCAACTAATACTAATTTCTTAGATCAGAGTCCTTCTTGAGAAGCTGATAGTCGCTAAGAAGGTTAAGAAATTCGAAGCCTTTTAAGGAAGCTTAACACGAACGGCAGTAAACGATTTTTTAAAAAATAAAATGTATTGGTTATTCTTCATGCTGCAGTGTACAAAATAAAAAAAATACGTGTATGACGAGTGTCTGTGATGCGGCAGTTTGACAGAACACCAGCGCGTGGCGTGTCACTTTGTGTAAGAGATGTCTACGGTAGAGTGAGTGAGTTACCGCCAGAGAGATACATGCCGAACTAACGTAACGTGCACCGCAGAGTGCAAATACTTGGGGTGGGGTTCCTCCCCTCACCCACCAGAAAATCTCATCATCTGACCTTCTTTGCTATTTTGCTAAACGAAACACGTCGTTAAATCTGAAAACTATGCAATCACTTGAGCACAGAGATGAAGTAACGAGAGTAATGAGAAAAATTGAGGTGAATCTTGATTTGCACTCTTCGTGCCTAATATTATATGGAAAAATAAACCGAAGAACATGAAATGGGCGAAACATTCGGACGCACGGATGAAATAAAAAACGCATGGAAAATTTTTGGTCGAACAGCTAGGAAGATGCTCAGAGGAGGATTGTATGAAAATTATGTGAAGATGTGGACCGGACAATGAGGAACTCTTGTGAGTGTGGTGAAAAAATCGTGAGTCAACAATAAATTTTTCAAAGAAATCTATACAAACGTAATAATATTTAAATAGTAAATAAGTTATTCTCAGTCTCCTATTCATCAACAAGATTTAACAGTGTAAAGTGATTTCAGACAGTCCGAGGATGAAGAAGATGACACAGTCTCTTGCGATGTTACGCCGTGTAGTCAAGTAGAAGTTTGCCGATGATTCAGATGTTGATGGGACTCTAATACATCTGAACCAAGCCTTTCAATTCTTAGAAAGACACAAATATTTGCAATGACACGGGTGAAGCTAACTGTATTTCAACTTGGTCCTTTGTACCGAGAGCTATATTCTGTACCATTGCTATGCTTACACAATCCCACTGTACATATATCTGTTTTGTATCAGTCCACATTTTCAGATGAAAATGAAGCCACGTCACACACATTTTAAGAAAATGATTATGATAATACATTTTCCAAACTGGAAAACAATTTCGTCGATCCTAGTGGCACACAAATCTGCGAGTTTCAATGTCATGCGTGTGCGGATTTTTGTTTAGTTACACAGACTTCGCAATGATCCTGCCTCTTGTTTTAAGCTCGAAGCTCACTGCCTCGAAGAAGACATTTCGCACCCCGACTTGTCAGTCCTACTCACGTAGGATATACCTTAATATTGTTTAAAACTTCGTTTCTTTCCTCCAAGAAGGAAAGCTTCTTTTCTGAGAACCTGAGAATCAGAATATCAAAGAAGTTTCTCTCTTACCACATTACATCAGTTATATTTCCTAGGAGATGCTCCCCCTCCCCTGTGCAAATTCCGCTTTAAACAGCTGCAGGTCAGTCGTATGGTTGGTTACCATCTCTGACCACAAGGCGTGACAAACCGCGGCCTTCTGTGTGTACATTATTCATCAAAGTGGCCGTGACCTGATTAAGTATAGCAGGCCTTGTAACACACCTTTCATTGAATGACCGTGTTTCAATATTACGTCAAGCCTACGATCTCGATAGCACACCTTTTGGAAGTAAGTTATAGAATGGAATAAAGGCTTCCGTGCATTCTTTTATCCTGTCTATTTGTACGACGATAAACAGCTTCAGCTTATATCAACCACGTGTCAATATCCATGTATGTAAATTCCATCTTGGTAAGATTTGTCTTATTTGATGGAGGTTTATGAAACTTGGTGTGCACATCATGCCATCTCTGAAGAGGCCTCTTACTTCTGCGTGCATTGTTCTCTGGAGGAGAGGAGCCGAAGCCAAAAACTGGATACAGAGTGCATACAAATGATCTCAGAGGTTTCAGACACTGAAGATACATTGTAGGCGCAACAAACATGAAACAGCAGCAACATACTACACGGCGCAACAACCCAGAAGACGGAAATCTTCATCTTAACCGCTGTGAAAACCTCAAATCATACAGCAGTAGCAATTGTTTGATGTGAAAACTGGCAGTAAGTATGTAACAAACACAAGGAAACATTACAAATCTCGGCGTATCAATAACTACAAAAGCCGACGAGAAAACAAAACAGAGCTGAATAAGATGTCACTGCTTTTTTCACACTCTCTGAATATTGCTATATGTGAATAAACGAACTATTAAAATATGGCTACACCCAAGCTGAGAAACATTAATCTAACCAACATTACGGCCTACATTATCTTTACGTATGAACACGGAGCGGAATATTACTGAACCGTCTGAGGCTTATTTGAAATGTGTTAAAAATCGGGAGCAGACCGGGATTCGGTATGATGAGCAGCCACGTGTGTTCGCGGAACACAGTCTGAGAACCTCAACGAAGTGCCGCAAGAGCGTCTGCAAGTTCCCGGGTTGTTATCTCCTGTCTTGAAATCAGCTGCGTATCGCCGACCCTTGAGTTGAAGAACAAGTGGCGTACAGTGTCTTGTCTTGGCGCCCAGCGGTGTCAAGGGCCACGAGAAAAATGAGTGTTGACCTCTTCCTTACACAAATTCTGTTAGATTATGATTTAATATCTCTCCATTTTATCATCTTGTTTTAATTAGTTGCTGTGTCTTGCGAGATCTGTGTTATAGCTGGCGTCATGGACTTTCAGAACTTACGCAGTAGGCCTATTAGTGAACGGACCAACTTGACAACACGGTGACCACGTCCTCCAGCCTCGTTAGCAAGCGTCCATATGACGTTGCATATGGCCAAACATCTTAGAGGATCCATCTTTTTTATTTATGACAGCTCAAACTAGACCCACCAGAATCGTGACGCAAAATAATTTACTGTTGAAATAAAACGTCAACTAAGTGAACGGGCCTGATTGTAAAGTACACACGAGCCTTTCTCTATGTTCCCAGATGCTCCTGACGTCACTTTCCTACGGCTCAAATGACACGTAACTTTCCACAATGCAAATTCTTCTCTTTGCTTTACCAGGAAGCTTTAACCTCGGCACTAGACCATGGTGAATGGGCATCTTCAAGCTCCGAGCACGTTATTCTCGAGGAAGACCCTGGTTCTGGGCCACTAGGTGTTGTTCTAAGACATTTCACAATTTGAAAATGAAGACAGTTGTAGGTTAAACGCGCAGTAAACCGTACTTCCTTGCTTCCCTCCATCTCCTGCTCCAGGTACCGCGGTTAATTCAGACTATGAAACATTGTGGCCATTGACGACAATATCGCGCGCACCAGCTGTGAGGTGAAAGGTCAACGCGGCGCAGCTGGCTCCAGTCAGTACGGGTCGTGGCGCAAGTGGCGCCGAGATATCACTGCGTCCGTCATCACAGTGTCCCACATGGACACGCGGGTTATCAAAACGTGGTCCCAATTCCGCCGACGATTCGTATTTGGAAAATAAAGAAACAGCACTCGTATCCTCATCTGAATTGTGTTTATTGGCCTGTCGGGGATAAACGGCGTTAGACACCCTGACCTCTGATTTAGTTTCTCTTTTTCAGTGGACTGAAAATACAATTTTTATCAGAATTTATAAGAAGTAAAATATTCAATATTGAAAGGTTCTCTGTGCAATAAAGCAGTGCTCGTTATTCTAATCGAAGAAATAACACAAAACATTGTCCTTGACAGTAAGATCGTGGGGAATTTTTATGGAAGTATGGTCACTTGCAATATCGTGAAGGTGGCGGGAGAATAACATTCAAACGAGTTTTAAGAGAATTGCGTTGTTTGAATGGAAGGTGGGCAGAAATGGTTCAGGATCGTGTTCTTTGATGAGCGCTGATATTAACCTTCAGGCTCTGCTACTGGAGATTTAAATACAGTACAAGTTGAAGTCCGTTGTTTGCTGGGCTTAGCAAAAAGTAACTGAGTAGGCCGGTATCATGCGTTTTTCATACCACATAAATGTAATTATTGCATAATGAGGAGCTCGTATGTACGTATTTCTGCATGTTTCAACTACGAGTATTTCTATAAGTCTACACCAACATTTCTAAGCGGAATGTAGTTACATTTGTATCTGGGAAATACAAAACCTACTTTACTTCAACATCAAACCGAACTTTATCGACTGTCTCAAGAAAATTTTATCACAGAAAATAAATTATAAAGAGATCAAATAGCCTATTATTTCAAATGTCGTTAAGATCTGTGACTTTTCGCCAATAAGAAATATTATTCTTCACAATGCCCAGTAAATTTGATTTCATACCTCACGATAAAAAGAACAAATATCCCAGTATAACATTCATGCAATTTATTAGTTTTGCAGTTTAATTAGTCTGTATATTGCAGCAATGAAGATCAAGGCCAATGAAACATGCAAAATGATGCCGTTGCGCAGACTGAGGTCCCGTTTTGATGTACGCCCAACTAACGAAGCAAAATCAGCTGACGTCATGTAAGTATATATGAAGTTTGATATTTAACTTACAGCAAATGACTGAATGAATCTGGAAATGGAAGGTGACAAATATTCACTGCAAATAAAAAAATAATAATTTCACAAATTTGTACTTATAACTGGCCGAACGGGATGTGGCCTTACAAATGGCGATACGAAATGGCAGATTTTACTTTATTTTTTGTTACGTCCTTTTATTGCCATGGTAACCAGTTTATAAGTAGCTGTCTGCCTCATTACGATAGGTGTGATTAAACAGTGTCGGATTTGGGATTTTACATTGATATTCTAGACGGAATTCGAATCTTAAGTCCAAGCAATTTTATCGCAGCGCCCCGAAGGAGTGTTCTTTTCACATACAAATACATAACGGCGTGCAACTGTAAATCAGCATGAGGTAATTCCGCGACATCCCACTTTATTAGATTTCGGTATTTACTATTCTGGCCCGGCACAGTTTTGTCACACCTTCAACTCTTGGATTTAAAGGTCCATTAAGACGGCCTTCTTATTAAGGCAAACAACTCCAACTTTTACGGTTTCCGTTTCGAAAACATCGTTCAAGTGTATAAGAAGTAGCGTGATGAATATCCTTAAAATGGTTTCCAATTCATTTCCCGACAACTTATTCTTAACAATTCCTTTTAAAGGTTGTGCAGAATGTCTTATTCTAAATCCAAATTAAGGTGTCAAGTACGTTTTTATTTTTACCACACAAAGAAAGCAAATAACAGTGACCGTGCTCTGTATGGCGTGGGAAATGGATTTATAATTTCGAAGGTCATTCTGAGTTAGGACAAGCCACAAGGTCTTCTCCGTAAAAATTATAAGACGACAAAAGCAAACAACGTACTATGTAAAAGCATAACAGTTTGCTGGTGCCAATAATGTTTTTATTTTATTTTATTAGTATGGAGAGTGGGAAAAACCACGAAGAGCCTCGGTTACTACAGTGGGCGACGCGAAGGCATTGGTACACCAACTCATTAGAAAAAGAAATTGCCAAAGGAGATCCTAATGAGGACTCTAAAGCCTATACATAGGTTCTAACCGTTGACAGTACACCCATAATTTATCCTACATATTTCGAATGGCGAGAAAAGGAATGAATATTTCCGAGAGTCTGCTTACGAAACAAGCATTTCTAATAGGACGGTGTCTGTCTTCTGGGATGTAGCGCCGTGTTATCTGGTAGAAGTTTGCCAGTGTTTCAGGCGTCCCTACTGCCTGGAGCATTCAGACAAAACTACCGTGGCCGATCACAGCGTCAAACTGAGCCACCGCATTTATCTTCAGGACACTATCATCCTCTGCACGAAGCAAAGATACAAGGACCAGACGACCAGAGAGGCCAATGAGGTCGAGCTACACTCCAGTCCTTGACTCGTCTCCCTGATGATGGAGGCAACTAGGACTTCTGGAACGTTTTTAAATTTCTACTAGACTCTACGGTGCTACAACCCAGAAGACAGCCATCTTCGTGCCCACCACAGTCAAAACCTGAAATACTATTAATAAGAACATCACAGCATCAACGAGAACTGCATATTTCATGAGAACATATAAAATATAATGTATCGTTTGTATTCTTCACCAGGACGGCTATGGGGCCTCCCGACGGGTACCAAGGGATCTTTTCCTGACACATTTAGCGGCCTAAACGTAAAGCTGACTGACTACTCACTTCAATCCATTTTGAGTTTCTTCACCTCGAAGCTCTTACACACCTTAATGACACGATACTTCGGTGCACAGGCGACACATTGTTTTCTGGATTCTCAGTATCCGTTATATTTGTTGCCTGTAGTCTGCTAGTAACCACCGACTTATTTATCAGAATCCCGCCTGATGAAAAAAATTGTACGCTACTGATTTCACCAGTCGATGTGGCGTCGTTAGATAACCAAAGAACTTCACACGTACTGGATATGACACTTTGGACAACACTGGAAATATCGACTCTGATGTTGGGCGATTTGTGGGTAATCCAGTCCACTTGTCCAACCAGTTGCTGATACGGAAAAATTGAACCATTGCTGCCGCCTCGAAATGAAAGTTGTTTGCAGCGACTGGTAGACCCAGGGATAACAGCCCCGTGCCTTCACTGTTTTATGACTTACGATATCCGCTGTTTACAACAAAGAAGAAATATTTTTTTTCAGAAGCTAATAACGAGATTTATATAGAAATAAATTCAGAGGAAGCTCAGAGGGTCTAATTTAAATTCTGTTGTCAGGCCACCAGAATGCGGGACCATATAATAACAGACCTATGAACTCGGGCTATAAATTCTTCGAAAATGTGCCAGTTAATAAGTAGGGTACTGTTGAAAGGCAGAAAGAAATAACAATTACTTTAATGAAAAAGTTTAAAGCAGATTAAATTACGAAAATGCTTGCTAATTTTAGTTCAGAATCTCCTAACTTCCCGAGTGTTATTTGTAGAAACTAAATGACAATTTTAGCTGTTTATATGGGCGTGAAACTCTCACATAAGAGAATGACGCAGATGACTGTGGGAATTTTAGAATAAAATGCTCACATATTATTCAGAGTACCGTAACTCATTTAGACGTAAGGGGAAAAAAAATCACAGGAAGGTGGAGACAACTGCAACCCACAGTTAATGCACAGCTTCATATTTTGTACCCTTCTCCTAATACTGTTCAGGTGGATGAATGATGTTATGGCTGGTCTGAAATCGGAAAGGGAGGAAGCCAATGGGGAGAATGGAAAGTGTGATTGAAAATAAAGCCGCACGCACTCACTGTAGTCTTCGAATCTAGAGCTTCGCGCTCCGGCCACTTTACACTTGGTGACGAACATCTTTAGGCAATAGACCTCAGTAAGGGAGAAGACGACTGGTAGGGTCCCAGAGATGGCCTGGTCTGATATCTTAGTCTTAACAAATTGACTATCAGACATCGGCAGAGGTCGGTTCATTATATTTTGCTTTTATCCTCCATACACATTCATAATAAGGCGTTCAGACACAGCGGCACGTTTTGGACCCAACAGACATGAAGCGATATGAATCTGGAGAAAAATACATACCTAATGATTAACTCCATAATTTATATACCCTTTATCAAACGTTTGTAGGAAAGTCAAACGTAATAGGATGAATTGGGCGGGGTGTGTAGCGTAGAGGGGTGATGAATACATTCACAGTTTTGGTTGGCAAGACTGAAGGAAAAGATCACTCGCAAGACATAGACAGAAATGGGAAGATAATGTTAGGACGGATTTTAGGAAGACAATGCGAGTGTGGATTGGATTAATGTAGCTCATGTCAACATGGCAACGAACCCTTCCGTTCCATATTACGCAATAATTTTTTGACTAGCTGAACGGCTATCTGCTTCTCAAGAAGGACTCTAATACACGAGTTGGTTATTGAGAAATGTTTGTTCACCCGCAAGAACTGGGCACTTCTTCCCCAATCGTCTGCGCCCTCAGCTCTGTTCTTACGAGACAGACTATCCGAAGGCCGTCTGCGATGTCCTGCCTCTTATATCAAAATATATTCATTGTTGGACTGTTTGGAAAATATTTTCTGACGTAAGAACGTTGGTTAACTCGCATTACGCTTCACAGATGTCTCTGCAACCAACTCCTGTAGTTGGCGGCTTTCCCCCTCTTCAAACAAGCAACAACATCCTACTATTGGCTACAGCTGTGTGAAACTCCGCCTCCCAGTCAACCGTATTGCTTCTTGACTGGACCTTAGTTCGTACGTCACAATATCGAGGGAGTGGAACAAAATGTTATGAGGGGAAACCGAGGGTATGTATAGCTGTGACAATGAAGAGGGGATTTACTTCTTAACCGTACTTCGTCTTCGTTTGTTGTTTACAGCAAAGTTGCTGATATTGCATACGAACAGTGGAGTGTATTTCTGAGTTTAATTATGAAGGCTATAACAGCGGTTTGTGCGTCAGGTGCTACGAGTGTTGGTGGAGTAACGTCGGGCCGCGTGCATCGACAGAGGCGCGACGTTGAGAACGAGGAAATACAGATGTACTTATCGAAGTTGAAAGAACTTGTACCGTTCATGCCCAAAAACAGAAGATTATCGAAACTGGAAGTGATCCAATATGTCATAGACTACATTTGTGATCTGCAGTACGCCCTGGAGACGCATCCTTCCGTTGTGACGGCTGTTGGTAACGTCACAACTGCAGTTACCACTACGACAACCACAACAGCGGCTTCACCTGTTCAGAGGCTTTCAAATTCCACGACTGTCAACAGTGGTGCTCCAGTGAGCCCCAGGCAGCCCCTTGGGGTTCTAGCGCCCAACACGATAGTCCCCAATACATCGTGCGCCACACAGGAACAAATCTCGACGGTGAGTCCCATTTAATTCACAAGTTTACCTGGTCACATCTCTATTCTAGAGCAAAAGAATATAGGTTTCGTTTCTAAATGCAATCACATGAAAGCGGACACGCATAATTTTTCCCATTGTTGACATGGCTAATAAACCCTGGATATATATTCTGTCTTTTTCCATCTAGTGCCGAGGTCATGGATATGTGGAGCTATAGTTCTCTTCTCTGTTCGTCTTAATGGCGTAGTGATTAATTAAGCACCAGGGAATGTGCTTTTAAAGCGCAAATTATTTGTATGTCTCATTCATATTTAATTGATGTTCCGAAATACACAATGAAGACTTACGTAGCCTACTATTTTCTAGTAGAATGGGCCATTTTTAGAAATGGTATAAAACTGATTCTTGTGACACGTGAGGTTAGGGTAAAGTAGAGTTTATTGTACAGACACAGACTTCATTGCACCCAGCCACTTTTAATGTTGATTACATACAAAGTTTTAACGCAGTGCGTTATGTAATTTGGGTGATACGGACACATTCTGGGAATCATTGTAGTGTATATGTTACGCAAAGCTATTGTTTTATTAGGGAAATATTCCTCCCCCAGTATTGTCAGGGTGATTAAGTCGAGAAGAATGAGATGGGCTGGGCATGTAGCGCGCATGGATGGGACAAGAGGTGTGCACTGGGTACTGGTTGGGAAACCTGAAGGGAAGAGACCGCTGGGGAGAACTAGATGTAGATGGGAGGAAAATCTCAGGCGGGATCTATGGGAGATAGGAGTTGAAGGAGACTGGATTTTGTTGGTCCAGGACAGGTGGAGGGCTTTGGTTAATTCGGTGATGAACCTTCGGGTTCGGTAAGCCATCTAGTTAGTTAGTTAGTTAGGGAAATACAAACGTCACAGACCTATTCGCTTCGAAAGGATAGGAAGATTTAAATGAAACAACTTTTGGTTTACTTCCGGTATTCAGTTATCCTATCTCAAACCGGAACTACACAGCTGTGACGAAGACTTTTTATTACAGCGCCACTTGGGACTACACGAGCCTTTTCTCTGCCCAGTGCCTCAGAACCGAATGGTAACCATATGTGCCACCTGCTTTAACAATCACTAACTCTGCATTTTGAATCGAGGTTTCGTGCAATTCTCACTGCGAAGAATCTTTATTTCGTTAAACAGCATCAACCTTTGGTTTTCGTCGAGAGAGAGAGATGTTGTGTTTTCTTTGAAGTACGGACTGGTTTTTACGAAATTGGCTTCAAGGGTTTAATTGGAAGAATTGCTTTCCATGTGTTTCCATGTTTCGTTTGTGACAGATCCAGTCAACGTTTATTAATATTGGTCTAAGCAGTGTTACTGATCAGTGAATACATTTTTTGACCTATACTGTACCGCACTGCAGCTGAGTATGCATCCTGCTGGGTGATTGACAGTGAACCATGTCGGTAAAGTAAAATTTCCCTACTTGGTCCCTTTTACGAAAAATTAATAGTATTTGGGGGGCTGTCCAAGTCAGCGCACTAATTGTTATAGCAACACGGAGAATCCTTTGATATAGGACTGCAAAGTGGCAGATAACACGAACAATTTCATTTTAACAAATTGATTGTAAGAAAAACACTACATTATTGATAAATGGGTTTGAATGATCATTTACGATGAATTGTTGTTGCAATCATTACCGAAAAGTGTATATAGCAAAGTGTAACACGCGAAGACATTTCATTATTTAATTTACGGTCTGTACGGTGTGTTGAAAGTTTAATTGGCATACAATTAAATAATAACTTGCACTTTCAACAACTTTGCTGAAACATCATACGTATCAGAAACCACAGTTTCGTCGGTCGTATTTCTCAAGGCCTCGTCTTCGAACTTCGTATTTAAAGTTTTTTTTTTTTATAATTTGGAATCAGCAGTGGGCCCTGTCAATTCTGTGTATCGGAAAGCCAATAGTACTGCCATATTTTGCCTTTGAAGACAGTTGCACTGTTTCTAATGGTTGCGAACTCTCCGGGGCAGGACGAGCAGTTATCTGAGCGTGCACACCTGTGTCCTGGTTTTCTTGCTGTTCGCGTCCATAACAGCGCAGTTCTTGGCACGGTACAGTGGCCGCGCACCTGGTAGAGGGACTTAAGGCTGCTCCTTACCCTGAGTTCCGTACCCGTCACGGATTACAGCTCTTTCACCATTTAAAGGGCGAGAAGAGAGAGTTTGATACGGACAGACAGGCTATCCGGATTGTGCAGTAGATACGCTTCAGTAAGTCCACTAGCGTAAGATTCAGTTGCGAAATACAAGCTTATGCGTAAAGGAAGAGGCTCATTCAAACTAAGCATTTTGTTCGTGAGAATTCCCCAATACTGCATTCCCTTGAGGAACTAACAGTAAGAATTCCCTGCCTTTATGGAACCCGAATATTGAGGTACCTCACATAGTAGTATTATTTTAGGATGCACTTTAATATTATCCACTGATGTGCGCCTACATTCACCAAGCCGCCCCTTTCCTTCTGAATTTTTATTGAAAACTTCATTCGTAGCCCATGCCCCACCCATCTCATCCTCGTTGATTTTATACTGTTTTTTTTTTCTATTTCGCGAGGAGTGCAAATTAGGAACTTCTTGTACAATTCTAACAGACTACAGATTTCAGATTTTCGGAGACAGAAGGTTAACGAGCCCCCTTAATCAGGCACGCCTGCAGCAAGAAACCATTATTTTGGTCTTCTGGGCTATTTGGATTCCTCAGCATTCACGTGTCAAAATACCACGCATCAGTGCGACCGGCGAAAAGCGTTTTTTAGGTGGTAATTAATAAGTAGGATATGGCCGAAGTGTTGGTCCCGTTCATTGATACTTAACAGGCTGTCTGACACTGAAATGAGCAGTCGTTCAGAATCCCGGTATCGTTGTCAGTTAATGTCAATAAATCCAGCGAACACTTGTGACTTTTGATACAGCAGACTGTACTCTGATGCAGAAATATGTAATGCAACCCGTTTTACATATTCCCATTATCTCCAGTGACTCACTGCTTGGCCAGGCATCACCGTTTTCACAAAAGCAGTTTATTTTGATGTTGAGCTAGTTCGGTCCTCGTGTCTTCCGCAAAGTATTACTTTTAATACTAACCTTAACATTATCATCTCCGCTTATTTCTTTCCTCCCCCCCCCCCCCCCCAAACGTACTGAGTCACGCACCGTTTCAGCCTCATTTTAATGGCCTCAATCGGTATAGTAGTAATGACTAGACTACGGACTGGACGTTCGGTGTTCGATTCCCGACAGGGGCAGATGTTTCCTTCATTACCGGCTCTGAGGCCCACACATCCTCCACCCCCCCATACATTTTCTTGGCGTGGTGCTTAATTCAGCTCCAGAAAAACTTCACCTTCGCCTTATATGCTTACGTAAGGAGTACTGGTACCGATACCTAAAAGACAACGAACCATACCAAAGCCTGCCGTGGGGCACGATCCTGAACCACTTCCACCCATTTTCCATCAGATCCATCCAATCCTAGGTCTTGAGTTTCCTTGATTAATAACCAGCTGACATCAGCACAAGTCACGGTAGACTGTTATTTATAACACTTCCACGGCTGAGTTGACCAAGAGTTGGGAATATTTTACCACAGTAGAAAATGAGTCATTCACAGTTAGCAGAATGTGACGAAAATCGTTCTGATGTCACATGAAATTTCACCTCGCAGACGCTCCTAGTGAGTCAGGACGGTGGCAGCTGCACGAGACTCGGTGTTACCAGAATGACATCGGTTAAAATCTGTTTCAGTAGTCAGGTTTGACATGCATACTAACGAAATTAGGTTGATGATTTCCGGTCACCAATTATCGGGTCTCTTGGATTATATCATGAAGCAGGCAGGCCTCTAAGATAACTACAGAGGAAAGTTTACATTCTGTTGGTAAATTTAAATACTTCAGATGTTTGTTATGTTAGACTTATCGCAGTCAGTCAGTGGTTAACTTACTTTCAAAATTGTTTGTTAATTCGTTCAGTACCAGAATATTAACAATGTCATTGAAAAAATAGTACATTTTATTGAACATTTGAATACGAAATTTTCCAGTGGGGTGTCGGGCATTTGCAGTGACAGTGTTAATGAAAAAGAGGAATGTTTGTTGTTCTGTTGCATATTTTTGAGAGTAATATTCGTGGAAGGAGATGAATGAATTCTTAGGAGTTAAGAAGCACCTCTTGCCACAAATCCAGTTCTTACCTCAAAGAAAATACGACTCTTCCATTACGAACTTGAAATACTATATGCATGCAGACTCAAAATGCACAGTTGCTGATTGTGAAAGCAGGTGGCACATAAAAGTTATCACTGGCCGCTGATATATTTCCCGTGTCATCGACGGAACTTCTACGTTTTTCTGTACTTTAGTTAAGTTATCATTTTTCGAAAATTATGGAGACCTTGAAGACTTCACCCATAAATGAATCATTAACTTAGTTTACCAGTTTATTTAATGGCGATGTCGCATCTGATAAATAGGTTTTTAGTGCCGGCTGGCTGAATAATGACATGGGATTAAAAAAAGTCGCTACAAATTTTAGGGTTTGTATTTGTATGAGTTGCAGACTACTTACGTCTCAGATGCCACTAAATTAACACTCCTGTATGACGTATCCGCATATAATGGTATCTCCTCCTCCAAATTCACCCACAAAAGATTTGACCGGGTCTCACATTCTCAGTACGCATTATACAGGCCTAATGGGCGTTTAAGTGAAGTACCGAACATTGTAACTTGCAGCCAGTTTTTCGGAAGGTATTTCAAGGGAAAAGGTGCGAATTGCATCCTAGAAGATACACCACAAGGAAGTAATAAGCAACTTGGCTCGTTCTTGCAGTAACAGCTCAAACGTGTCTGTACGCCTACGGTATGCAGTAATTGTCAGACCACACGATTTCACGTTCGCTACAGATCACGTTTTCGTTGTTACTCGCGGCCTTTTTCGCAAGAAAAAGAAAAGGAAATGTGCACAAAATGGCATGAAATTTGGACTGTTGTGTTTCTGAAAACACCCGCGAAGAGATGGAAAGCTGTAGTTATCAGTTATTTCTGGTCGCTATGGTTTCCCCACCCACTTCGACGTGATGTAGCATCTTGCACGACAACTGCGCCGTCTAGCCTATTTCTTTCAATTAACCTTTTTTAAAAGTTTCTCCTTCTTTCGCGGATTGGAGAAAGTTCATGGTATGGAGGCCCGTCCGTCACGCTCTGGGACAGTTTCATTCACTTGGCCGATCACCTGCACCTCCACAGAAATAAAATTGAGTAAACCACCGTTATAACACATTGCAACTTGTTTCGACACAAGGCCTCATGTTTACTTTAGGTCTGCAATAGTCCATGTACCCTTCCCCACGGAGATGTACAGGGAATGTAGAGGTAAAGGCCCATAGCTTCTGGACCAAAAATTATCTAATGCAAAGCAAAGCGGGCGCTGAGGCAGAGGTACAAAACATTATAGATCCATGTCGGATTTGAGGTTTTCACGGCGATGAGTCTGAAGAGTCTCATCGCCCCGATGATGGAGGCAGCAGGGACAACTGAAACGTCGGTAAACCTCTACCAGACTGCACGGCGTAACAAGCCAGGAGACAACCATCTTCATTATAGATCCAGCTCCTGCAATTAATGAAGCCACGAATAAGAGTAGAGGGCGTGTAGGTGAAGATCCACGCAATCTAGACCTCGGCCGTCCTGCGCCCGATAGTTATGCCATGCCGTGAAGGAGCCTGCTGTGGGCTAGGAGTATAGATCAACGAATTCTAAGACGACGACACTTAAAACTGGTCGGCTTCACGCGCAGACCACTTAACCCCTGAGGAAGAACTGGTAGCTTTCGGATGGGAATGTGTGTGGGTGGAATGGATCTAAAATTATGAATGAAGGGTTTTGTATCTAAGGTGAAATCAATGCAGACAACCTCTAGTTATCTGAAATCTTTAATACCAAGTCCGCCATTGGACGCTGTCTCTCGCAACTCATTTCCCTAACGTCATTTTGGTTTCTAATATTATCCTCTACCCAACTGGCCTTTAAGACGTTTTACCAGTAAAATTCTGAGCGTATTTCTTTGTTATCCTTTGTATTAGCTACATGAAATGAATATTATTACCCCTTTACGTCAGTTGAGAGCCCGTTGTTTGAAAACAAGCTTTGTTATTGCTGTATCAATAACTGTAATACTGCAGATGTTATATTAATGCCTGATCTGGCGGGAGGGGTTGATATTTAAATAGGGTATAAACAGCGTGGTGAAAGTTCCCACGGAGCCAGCCCGCCCTTCTATGTCACTTAATATAAAATGCACTAATAATACCCATAGACTATCTACACACAAGCTGGTCCGTCTGTCCGGCTGTCTGTCCTCATGCATCAGATGAACACCTGGCATCTCAGCGAGAATGACTTGAAGCTGGGAGCGGCTGGGGGCGAGGGGGGAGGGGTTGGGACCTCAATAACGGTCATGGGACCATCTGCAGCGCAACACGTGCAAAACTTTGTGTTCATTTGAAACAATCTTAAGTACTCCCTTCCTCGGCATTCTTTCTTTTGATACTTTGATGTCTGGCCTCAAGTGTCCAGTGGTACTTTTAAATACTGTGAATGGGTTAGGCCTATGCATGGCAAAAGGGAATTTGTTTCATATTCTAAGCTTAGAGCCCAGCGAATATTTATATCCAAACATTTCGTACTGATAAATGTTTGAACCAGGAAGGATGGTCTGGCAGGACGTGTAGAAGGCTTTGGAAACAAGAAGTACAAACACACTTAAATGACCTAGGGATAAATGGGAAGATAATGTTAAAATGGGCCTTGGAGAAGGGAGGATCCAACACAGTGATGAACCTTTAGGTTCTGTGGAAATAAGCCATTTCTTTATTAGATACTTTGTATATGTAACGTGAGAATGAATTTTCCTGCAGTAAATGAACATGTCCAGTGAAGTGATGCGTACGGTAAGCCTGCGCTTTGCTACAGTTATTTTGTGTAAGCTTGGAAGTAATTTTTGTTCTCTGATTGTTGCAGACACCTCTTCACCTGGAAAAGGTCACACCCCCTGACAGCCGACCGGTATCCTGTTGAGTGAAGTTGTCTCTTCATTATCCATATCATCATTAACCACTGTCATTGTCATTAGTAACATTTATTGTTTCCATAAGACGGTGTGAACATTTTTGTCAGACATAGAACTGACTGCAGACTTTTTGTTCCTGATAAAATGACGATATCAAGAAGCTAAATTACTTGATATTATTCATAAATAAAGCACGGGATCGAATTTGTGTGTGTTGGATAAAGTGTTTCTAAGTTGTCTTTAATATTATAATTACTACATTTATATTGCATCATGTACCACAGTTTCGTTGGAAATTCAGTTTTTATATTAATGTAGGCCTTCCAGTAGTTCAGTGTCTGAAAAACGCTGATGTGTGATTCAAGACAAACCAGTTTGTCAGTTAATGCTGTTTATAATTATCAGCCATCCAAAAGGGCCAATCTCAGAAGCAATGGTGCAATTTTGTAGCATTTAAGTCAAATTTCTTTTATTCTAGGGTTATATATTTCAATGATAACCAGGCCATGTACTGTGTCCTGGCCAGTACAAGATACCGGTCCTGAATATGTCATGACCGGTTTAGTTTGTTAACTTCATGTAGATGGATCTTTGTACTGCAACTTAACCTTGCAAGCAGAACAAAGTATTGTTATAGTCATACTTCACTTGTTTGAATAGGAAATATTACTCTCATTTGTTAATTGTCATGTCTGCCTTCTAAATCTTTTTTTGGGGGAAGAGGGAATTCATTTAAGAGTTCAAATAAATTACGCGATTTTGGGTTTGAGAAACAAGTAGACATAATTTTAAATTTGTTTTTCCATTGAAATGTTTGAGAGGAAGATGATGTTCAGTCATATTATGAAAGAAGAAATTAGAAATTGACAGGACAATTTTAAAACTTCGCATTTCACAGTTATGACTCCTTAAAAGTGAGAGTTCTGGTTTTGTATCGTTCGCGACTGTAATCTTGAGACTTGCGGGGTGCGGAAGTGGGGTGAAGGAGGAAAGATGGCGTCTGATATGCAATAGCCTTTAACGCTTCGGACTTCCTGCAAGATTACGGTCGCGAACAGTACTAGATGTGCTATATTTTGGTGACACATGGTAAACAATGAACAAGCACGTTCTGAAAAGAAAACAAAAACAAATGACCATCGGTTAAAGTTTGGTGTTTGAATTTATTTAAGATGTGTCTCAAACTGCAGAATTGAAACTATACATACAGATGGCAGTGGTGAATCCTGGTCTACAAGAGGCTAGACATACAATTTTCAACAGAGCAAATTCGTAAAATCAAGTAGTTGACACTTGAAATTCAACAAAGAGATTACCAAATAAAATTGGTTTTGGGTTTTCCTGATTAACTTACACTGAAACAAATATGATCAAATGTTTTTATAGAAGAACAAACTAATTCTTTTGAATTCTTTCAATTATACGTACGAGTGTTTTGATTTTTTAATATACGCACACAATTTAAGGTACCTGTTTTTATGAGTTGCAATTGTTACATGTTAATATCACTTAATATTTTTTTTTAAAAAATTGCTAATCACGTTTTTATTTCAACGGGTTCAAATTTTCAGCATTTTCTGACCACATCACGAATGTATGTGAAATGTAAGGGAATATGTATAATTAATGTAAGAATGTAAATTGTGTTCTGAGGGATGTGAATTGCATGCAGTAACAAATACTTCATACATTCGATACCACAATATCTATATCTATATATATAAGCACTTAGATAGGATGTCATAGCAGGTCATGGTTTATTATTGATTTGTAATCCATCCCCGCTACCGTTGTTAAAGTATTAAAACGTGTTTTTTTTGTTGTCTGTGATGTTAGTTTTTTCGTTCTTGTACAAATGTATAAACGTCCTTTATTAAATGTATATTATCTTAATTACACAAAATATTAGTGGTATTTGTACATTTTTAATTATGAAAGCAATTTGTCACCACACTAATTCTGTTCACAATTTTTAAATGTAATAATGATAATATTATTAAGTGAACTGTGTGGCAAAACCTGTGTAAAAACGTTAACTTCTGTCAAATTAAAGATGAAAATCTTCAAAATACAGGACATACAAATGACAAAATACCTTTATTTTTCTAACCCTATAGTAATACAGCATTCCTCATTCCTTCTGATTCCTGTCACAGTTCTATGATCTTGTATTTGCTTCTGATAACTATTAATGACTCTGTAGTACTGAGTAACATGAGCCGGGATAGCTCAGTCAGTATAGTGACTAGCTACGGGCTGGACGACCGGGGTTCGATCCCCGACGGGGGCAGAGGATTTTTCCTCTAGCCTCTGCGTCCAGACTGGCTCTGGGGCCCACCCAGCCTCCTCTACAATGGGTACCGGGGTTCTTTCCCGGGGGTAAAGCCGGCCGGGGCGTGATGCTGACCACTCACCCCCATCTAGCGCCGAGGTCAAGGAAGAGAGGAGCTATACCTCCACTCACCTCAAACGCCTACATGGCGTATAGTGGGACAAACTTTACTTAGTACTGAGTAATATTTTGTGTTCCTTCTGACATCTTTAACAATGAGGAATGGTCTAGGTGTTTAGTTTGGAGGGAAGAGTAGTTCTTCTTCGTTTCTTTCATCAGAAGCAAAGAACGCTTCTGTTGATTCGCGGCTCGCAAGTTAACTTTAAATAAACCTCAAGTTAAATTAGGTTTCGTTATACCTTTCCAAACAAATCCAGCGCTCCTGCCCTTTAAAGTAAGGTAGAATTAGAGTTATTATCCATGCCTTCCGAAAAACCCTGTATTTTTCCATAAAAATTGGAAATTTACTGACTTATTTACACTTGCTTGATAAAAACTTTCATGGTGTCTTCGGTGAGAATGGTGGAATGAAATACCGCAGAATAGTTTTAAAAGGTAATAATACTCGCAAATAAAGTGTGCTATGAGAAAGGCATACACCGGCAATTGCAGTATAGGCAAAGATACAAAAGTAAAGTTTTGCGGAGGAGGTGAGAGGTATAGCATCACACGTTCTTGATCTCAGCACTAGACATAAGTGTACCGAGTGGACCAGAGGTGAACAATTAATTCTGCACGGTTGCAGAATGTGGCGATTCGAAATGACAGCGGCCCACACAGTCCCGAGGAAATTTCTGCGGTAAAAATTATTAGGCAGGTCCATCCATAAATTATTCGCAATGAGCGTGCAAGAGAGGTAAAGGCATTATAAGGACACGATATTCTGAACTCTTAATTGTAAATGTACCTGTAACGGGCCGGCTCAGTTTTCTCATACTCGGAAAGTACAGTAGATGAAATGCTTTTAGCTTAGGAACTTGCTATTTTAGATTACCATCCTTTCTGTGCAAGTCAAACATTTTTAAAGAGCCGTGCTATTATTAGAAATAAACTACTAATCTCATCATAGCAGGACTTTTTTTAAATCAAATTCTGCCCACAGTTACCATGGGATATAAACCATGGGGATCTGCCATGCAGACATCCGTAACTCAGTTTGCCATCAATCAGGCCAGAATCATTGACCTTACCGCGGTTGGCAAGACCAAAGGCCAATGGGAAACCTCAGTCACTGTTTGTACTAGGCAAGGCCTAACTAAATGAGTCTAAATATCAACCAAACAATATGACCCCACAGAACTACAGCCACATTAGTCATAATATAAACTCGTCAGAAAAAGACGCGATAGTGGTGTTCTGGAAGCCATAAAACTGGTTTCGGATGGTGTTACAGCTCTACACGAGGCAAATGAAGCAAAGTTGCCCATTTTTTCTGTTTAGGTCTACACAAATTAAAAACCGCGAACAGATGAAAACAAAACAGGCTACCACTGGCAAGCTGGAAACAAACAGAAAACTCGTACATACTTAAAATCCGTGGTTGACGAAGGATTTCTGTATTTAAATTTAACATCTACAAACTGTTTTGTATGAGTGTTAAATTTCGTCTCTTATCGCAAGTGAGGGGCAAGACTGGGGTTATTAAAGAAGACTGCTAAGCATAAGCACGATATTTGAACCAAAGAAAGATTAGCAAAGTGGAAACATGCCTGATTCACGGGCTATTTAACAACAATTTTGTCTGAAGGTACAATGCAGTGAGGAATGAGATGGGAATGTGTTTCAAACGGTGAATAGGAAAGAATTTGGAAGGATGTGGTCGATACCTATTTCAGAGAACTACAGTGTTGGTCAGATGTAACTGAGAAAACATCTCTCTTTAGCAATTTGTGCTTCACCAGTACACAACCGGTAACAGCCGCGTAGCCCGGACACCTGACAGTGTTATATCGCGTTCTAAAGCCTTCTATTTTATGCCCAAGGACAGGCGAGCCAACTAAACAAACATAAAGGAACATACAAAATAAAACGCTGTAAGATATCGCAACCCATACACACAGGTGCAAAGGACAAAGCTGCTCATTCTTCAGAGAAATCTGTCATTATTTAAATGGCTACTGCGCGTCAGAATTATTATTTTCTGACATAATGGTGATGGATTCAATTTACTTTTTCGTACAATCACTCCTATCTAGATGGCAGTGATTAAAAAAACCTTCTGCAACAAGGCCGTATTAGGATCGAAACCTGCAGACTTTGTTTCTACTGAGGGAAGTAGAACACTGCTAACATGACTGAAGAGTCTTCATATCAGTAGTTATTAAACTGTGGTTCGTGAGCGACAGAGCTGGACCGGATGGGTCAATTTCATAAAGGCCGTAGGGTAGGCAGCTTCGTGAAGATGTGGCTCTTTACTAACCGAGTCTTATCCCAACACTATTCTGAATTAAGCCACGAAAGTATGAACAAAACTGACCAATTTCCTGTCTCAGGTGCGTCTCCAAAATGAAGCAGTTTTATTTATTAGTGGAGTACCCAAGATTTTGTTTCGAACGACGTTTTTTTAAACATTAGCCAGCAGAAACTGTTTTATTATGGCGAAGGGGCAGACTTTCTTCCTCTCCAAGACTGCACCGGCTTTGGAACCCAACCAGTGTCCTACCTAATGGACACAAACGGCTCTTTTCGTGTAAATAAAGCGACCGGAACTTGAAAATGGTTACTCCGTCTATTGCTATGGATGGAGTTTACCTCTAATATCCCTATACGACGCCTTTACGGCCTACTGCTTTATCATATGGATGTCTTCTACATTTTATTTAGTATTTCTCACATCATACCTACCACCTGTTCCAGCGTTCAACAGCACGGCATTTCACTCACACAGGTTTTGTATCTGGGTTTTTTGTTTGATTTTAAAACCGCATATCCGTTACAAGGATCAGTCGGTTGAGGAAAATCCCTGCTTATTATATATGCACACACATATTCCAAGTAAATATTAAACGAAATAGGCTTAAAAGTGGAAATCGTTATGAATCTACGCAATGTCGTAACAGTAAGCTTAATAACCTATGAGTAATTAGCTTCCTAGCAATAGATTTATGTCTTTAGTAACTGTAGAAGGCCAATGACTTGTGCAAAATTGCAAGGATCCCACTTGTAACCTACTCCAAATTAGAGCGGACTTTTCCACTACAGTTAAACAATAGCTAGATGTGTTCCTACATTTTCTGATAACTGGAATGGTCGGTCATGGCATCTTGCAACGGAGGGAAGTGTAAGCTGCAATTCATAATTAGGATTAAATTCGCCGTTTATACCTATCCATGCTGGTTTAACTGAAACATTAATCTGTTACTGTACTTCCACGGGAATATAATTTCTACTCTTGAAAAGCCAGGAATAGCTTTATTTAAATGATCGAGAGAGGACGGGGCACTGTATTCACAAATCTGAAACCCCAAAGAAATCCAGACTGGAATGACCAATACTTTTAAACGAGATATCTTGTGCGTAGCATGGAAAGGCATTACGTAGCAAAGTCTGTTAGCAGAGAAACACCAAGGCGGAAAGTGCTATTTTGTGTAGCAAGCTGATAAGTTCCTACTTTGCCTGCCATGTCCTGTCGTGTCGCGCGGTTATCACGGGAAGGACAAAACTCAGAAGCCACATGCACGCGACTCACTAGAAGAATTCAGACACCACCCTCTAGTTGTTTCCGATTTAATTGATGTAAAAATAAATGTTAATGGGATTCAACTTACACTCCTCATCCCTCACCACCCCGCTTACAAGTCACCTGCTGTTAAAATTCGAGTGGTGGATCCCAGCAACGTCATGTGATTATAGTAAAATAAAATGAACAGTAAATAGTCGGCAGTAAATACTCTTGGAGAAATGACTTGTCTAAATTACACAATGAAACAAATTCCCCCCCCCTCCACAAAATTTAAATTATACCGAAATATTTATTTTTATTCCTAGTAATAAAGTCGGTTTCGTACTACAGTTTCCAGGGTTTAATTCAAAATCAGTTCATATGGGGCTGAAACGAAAATAATTTTCTCCAACATTAATATTTCTCCCTTCCAAGCATTATTCCACTTATGCTCCATCTTCATCTATTTTCGCATGTTATTACAACCTCAGTATGCAACTGAGATTTAACATCTTACCCGGCACTTGGTTGGACTCAAGAAGTCGGAAGGTTAACAGCAAAAGGTGAGACCCTGGATTCAAAGTGGTTAGTGTTGTTTCCGCCTCACAAATGTGCAGGGACACCGTGTTCCTATTGTTGATAAAACAAATTAAAGGCACTAGCACGGCGTGCCCTCTAGTGGACACGATGTTTATAGCGAGTTTCACGAAATCCATAAATTAGAGTTTCAGACGAATTCGAAAATGGTTCTGGTCAATTGTCTTTTACAGATCACACTGTTGTAGTTGACGGACATTTTCGACTCTAGTTTATGACGTCAGAGCTGTGAGGCCATTCTATGAAAAAGGCGAGACTGGATTAAAATAAGTGACTACCATTACACGCAATGCAAACGATAATTACCGAAGAGGATAGCATAGCGGTAGCGATCTCTTGACTTGTATTTTGGAGGTTCCTGTTTCAAAATATGTAACAGGCTTTTCTGACCGAGATTTGCCGTGATTTTCCTCTGGTGAATGGTAAAGTAGTACCTTATAGACATCCATAATCGCCTTCTTTCAAACCGTCACTGTTCGCTATTTATATCGTTTTATAATCTCATTCAGTGATTCAGGCTGTTGAAAAAGTGTTGTCAAATAACCCAAGAACGAGCCAAGTTACCCAGAAGGTAGTTATATTCGACTCACCGCCGCGAAAACCTTAAATCCTGCTTCAACATAACCAAATTAGTTCCTTACCGGCGAAACTTTAAATCCGTCACTGGAATTGTCAATTTGCAGTGAGAAATGATTACAGTTTTTAGAACAAGGAAGAGTGAGGGGTGGGAAAGGGGGGGGGGGGTATTCACAGCGCTTGCCCTTTAACAATGTCGGTATGAAGGGGAGGGGCTCTACAAATGCAGTGACTGTAAAAAAACACGGTAAAATGCCGCGATGCGTAACCACCGGATGGGTTAGCCCTGACAAACAAGTCGGCCGACTGACTTCCTCCCATTCAACAGGATGCGCTACTGAATGAGCCATTCATTTATTTTTACATTTCATACATAAAGTCAGTTGCTATGAGAACCGTACTTTTAAACAACGTACATATAGGTTGCTGAGTTTAAAATTGCGTTTTCTGGGCATTCCGTTCAACTGAAACTGCTGAAAGGTGGTCTCCATTTTAAATGTCTCTCTTTTTTGCATATCTCACTGACATTGAAATTAATTTCCTGCAGATAGGCCTACATGTATCTACTGCAGGAAACCTAATCTCATTGCTTGCAAATGACCTGTCCTTTGTATTTTGTCAACTGTCCAATACAGGTTATCGAAAAAAATATTACAAATACAAGGCAAACCTACAGATCTTAACGCGACTTTCTATACGACGCCATGCAGCACGAATTGTCTGTATAATGACCACCTTTGCGAAATGAAGTTCTAAATACGCTAATGCCAATTCTTGAACTCCAATTTCTTCATTTCTATCTGAGAAACAATACAAATTAGACACTGACAAAATTCGTAAGCTAAAAAAGAAAGATTAGTTTCGCTTTGAAACCAACAAAATTCTGGGTCAGAGACAAAGACCCAAACTTAGAACCGAGGTTATGATAGTGTGCTGCTTGGTCAGGGCTATCGCACACCTCGTGCGGAGGTTACAGATAAGTGTGGAGCAGTGGTGAAATTACGATTAACAGGGTGAAAACTGAAGTATAAGGACGAAAACCTCCAGTGCCAGTGCCATGTGGCGTAAAAGAAATGCTTCTGTTCCTAAGCGCCATGTTGTGACGACAAGCCTCTTGTGAGAGTGGAGATCAAACTCCACACGTTCTAGAAGTCACCACTAGTTTCCGCCCGGTTAGAGAATTCCAACCGGATTATCTCTTCTTCCTTTCTTTGGCCCTAAGCAAGATTCTGTTCAGTGTTCTGATCATAAAATGCAATGCTCGTAAGTGATATCCGAGATCTGGGGTTCTAACTACAAGTTCACACGGCGTTAAACAGCAGAATACCAACATCGACAAGGTGAAATCTTTTATTAGCGCCCTAAATTATGAGCAGTAGTACTGATATGTAAGGATAATAAAATCAGGAGGGCTGAGAGAATAAATAAATATTCAGTTATGAATACAGTTTTGGCTGGGAAAATCTTATGGGAAGACACCATCAGAAGAACTTGGCTTTTGTCGTATATGGGAATCTGCTATTAGAAGACTGTCAGAGAAGTAAGCCACGAACATGAGAACTGGCTCAGTTAAGTTCAAGTACTTGTGTTATTTGATTAATGCAACATAAGAACAGAACATTTTTTTGTCGACCTGAGTAGGCCTATTTATATCAACTACGTTATTCACAAAATGTCCTTTGCCGTGACTTTAATTTGTTGAATTTGCAGTAACCCTTAGAACTTTTCAACGACAAAAAACTGAGACCGAAATTTCCAATTAGTTATTCAACGTAATCACAGTTGACTTTGAATTGTCACCTGGGAATTCTGACGTACAAAAATAGATCCTTGTTCATACAAACAACTTTCACAAGGCTGCTGACGATTATTTCTCCTACGAAGGACGTCGATACGAAATTTGTGTTTAGGGAAATTTCCACGAAAATCATCTCGGTATGTTCAACATCTAATAATAGAACATACGGGGTGGTGTGTGTGTGTGTGTGGGGGGGGGGGGGTGTGATTGTGGTTGTTTCTCTTAATGTAGATTTCAAGGAGAAGTCGTGAAAGATGGAGACGGAGAGATGTTTTGCATTGATACCCAAGATAATGCAGGAAATGGTCACGGATGGACCGAGATCGTTGTTCGTGGCGATGTAGGGAACACGATTTTACTGGGAAAGGTCATCCTACAGGCCGTGTGTATAAAGCTTTGCCTCTGTATCCAAAGCAACGTTTGTTTTTCATTGCATGTTACACAAGTGGACTACCAACTGCTGCACTGGAAAATTAAACTATTTTCCATTAAAGAAGTCACATTAAAAACGTAAAAAAGTGGAGACATATAAAATTACTGAATGGATACAAATAGAGAAAACGCTTTTTGGCACAAAAATATCTGTTATGTCGGATATACACAACATCCCAAGAAGGATATCTTGCAAATAAAAAATAGTTAGGCCCAGAAGCATATGATCCTGTAAAGATGGCTGTCTTCTAGGATTTTTGCGCCGTGTAGAAGATGGTCTGGTAGAAGCGTACCGTCGTTTCAGAGGTCCTTGCTGTCTCCATCATCAGGATCACTACACGGCGCTACAACCCAGAAGGCAGCTATCTTCGGTCTTATCGACGTGAAAACCTAAAATCCTAAATTATTCTGTAAATAACACTTTATAAAATAAGTTTAAACCGGTATAAAACACAACAAAATGATTTGTTTTTGACGATGTTGTTTATTTAAACTAAATTAAGAGGAAAAAAATGCGTAAGCGAGTGTTAAAAAAAATCCTCCCCGGCGGGGAATCGAACCCCGGTCTCCCGCGTGACAGGCGGGGATACTGACCACTATACTACCGAGGACTGATGAAGAAACTTGCTTTCTGAGTAGAGGATATAGGACACCACATCCAATAATACGAACTTCGTTTCTTCCACACATTTTTCCGTGACTCTTTCTAAATGTTGTAATGTTGTTTACATATATGTAAATCGATGTAGTGCGCATACCGATGTGACTCCGGGCACAAAATCAACAGACCTACTATGACTGGGATATCCGATTTTGTTACGAAGATAACACAGAAAAGAGCTACATGATCAATATATTTTAACTGTTAATGGGCTATACTTGCATAAGTAAATTAAATCATAAGGCACGAAGACAAGGAACGAACAATATGCCAAAAGAAAATAGCAGAAGACCACAGTCTTAAAGACAGAACACCTACCGCTGTGAAGACGTCAAATCTTAGATGAGGGCTTACGTTCCTGTACAAATTTCAAAATGTTGAATATTGTATATAGGCTAGTCAGCGTCGTTGGTATCTAGTAATGGAGGGCAGGGGGGTAGCAAGACACGCTCTGTTCAGGTCCTGTTGCATGAACCATGTAGGAACAAAATTACAACTGTGGAATATATGCGCTCAGAACATACCAAAACCGATTAGATTAAAGTGCAACGTTAGCCAGCTCAAGCCAACCAGGCGTGTTTGCCAGGTACTGCTGAAGCTTACGCTCGCGAGCGTACAGTCCTAATAGTAATGAAACAGTGGATAAGGTACAATGTTTCACTATCGATAATACGAATTGTTACATCCTGTTGCATGAACAGGACAATAATTATTAATAGTAAGACTGTCTGTCTACACGACTATTATGGACACATTACTCCCAATCTTTCCTCATACAACATGATCATCTTAAGACAGATAGGTACTTTAATATGGTGTGAAGGCATTATACTTAAGGTTATGTAGACGGCTATGTTATCAAAACTTTCCATTGTCGATACTGAGAGGACAATACATTTCTTGCGTATTTTATTTTGAATATTATCCGTAAGTTTGTAGTTTTATATCCCTTTGTTTCCTCTACACATTTTGTTATCAACGAATACCTTTGCGTTTATAATGGCTGAGCTGACAACATCGCAAAATAAACGACAAACAAACAGAGAATAAGGAATTCGGCCTGCGTTCTATACTCATGTAAGTTCGGAGCATTTACAGTGCTAGGTTCATGTCCCAGAATATTAATGGAAATATGTCCACATTCTTTCATGTCATTGCCTGCACTAACTGCATGAACTGGTGAATTCCAGTGTTAGTATTACGTAACGAATTTTTATTATGCCAGAAACAACAGAACACGTACATAGAAAAGGGTGGTTTAGTGTTAGAGGGGTTAACACAGACCAGTTACTTGTTCTACCTGAACACGATTAGTTTTTGCAATTTACTTGTTAGCCGAAATTTTGGAAAACCGAAATTTCTTTCTTCTGTTTTGCGATTAAGCCTATGTTCTTGAGTGTTTGTGCCCCTGGCCTGGCAACAATGAAAACAAGGATACAACACTTCTTTCATAATCAAATTTTAAAGAACATCTGTGTTATTTCTGATGCCGTTTTTCTGTCCTTTCCTCTCGATCCACAACAGCGGACAAATCGGTCGCCATCTGACAAGGCAGGCTGCCGGCACTTCTGGTAGGCATCCATTCAACATCTTGCATCAAGGCGGCAGTTTTCCCACACACACACACCAGAAGGCAAATCAAAAGCCTTGCAGCCAGCCATCTGGGGAACAGTCTTCTTGTGTCAGGCCAGTTAATTCTTGTGAATAGAAAGAAATCCCTCCTAGCAGAGCGCCCCATGAAAATTCTAAAGACCAACTGCACAGTCAAAGCAGATGAATTGAATACAACATCTTGACTTTTTAGGTTCCAACAGCAGCCTCAGTCCTAAATTCGTACGACAAAACGAGGCTGGAAACGTGTACCCAGATTTGCGCGGAAGTGATTATTGTACCAAATTTTATAAAAATTCCTAAAATAATTTAAATCAAACATGAGGGGGGAAGACGGACGGACGTACGGACAGAAACGAGTTCCGCAGAATGTTATCATCATTGTACATGCTGCCTGTAAAAGATGCATGAACACGGAGATGCTAGGTCCGTGAGCGGACATCAGTCCTAGTATCCTGTCAGTAAAGTAAAGTAAAGTTTGTCCCACTATACGCCATGTAGGCGTTTGGGGGGAGTGGAGGTATAGCTCCTCTCTTCCTTGACCCCGGCACTAGATGGGGGTGAGTGGTCAGCATCACGCCCCGGCCGGCTTTACCCCCGGGAAAGGACCCCGGTACCCATTGTAGAGGAGGCTGGGTGGGCCCCAGAGCCGGTCTGGACGCAGAGGCTAGAGGAAAAATCCTCTGCCCCCGTCGGGGATCGAACCCCGGCCGTCCAGCCCGTAGCCAGTCACTATACTGACTGAGCTATCCCGGCTCATCCTAGTATCCTGTCTGAAATTAATATCTTTCAGGAGGCATGCATACAAGCAAATAAAGACGAAAATGGAAGATATAGGAATGAAAAAGAATTAAACTAACAAGAAATAACGAGTGAGGAAGCATAAAGAGAAAGTTAAAGATAGATAAATGTTATACCGATAGCTACACACGTTAATAGATACGAACTGAAAACAAAAAAGAAAGAACAAAAGAAAGGAAGCGCAACTTATCATCAGCTTCGAACTGTGAACTTCTGGTGAAGCTTTTACGGTGTCAGTTTCTGCAAATACAGCAACATAACGAATCCATGAAGCCAACTGCTGCACGGAATAGCGGCTCAAGTGCAGTGACATTCGGGTACAATTTCAAAATTTCTTCCATTGCGGTATAAGGGCCTAACAAGAACACGGCTCTTCTGGACGTCATACCAGTTTTATCTCTAATTTCTTCATATGGAAGCAGCGCAATGGCGATTACATATATACTTACCACCCGCATAACAGTTCAGTATCTTGGTATATTTTGCTCACACAACTTTTACTTGATTCTTGAAATCAACAGCGATGGTTCTCTAACATTATTAACCGAGTAAGATTTTATACGGAGATGAGGGAGTTGTCTTGAGGTGGTAACCTAAGACCTAGGCATAGATGGGAGGACAATATCAACATGGGCATGTATTGGATTCATCTGGATAGGACAGGGACCGGTGGTAGCGTCCTGTGAACACGGTAATGGGCCTTAGTATTTTACAGAGGGCGGAGACCTTGTTGACTAGCTGAGCGACTACCAGTTTATCAAATCTCAGGAGTGATTTTGCGCAAAGGAGGTACTTAGTTCTTGATAGCCTCAGCATAGAGACAGAATCATTTGATGGAAAGTGGACGAAGACAGATTGAGGCCAGGGTCCTCAGCTTGTGTCCCAAGATCAGAGCGAGCCACACACATGCATAATGGAACCCTCGTATTTTGCTGCCCTCTGCCCGGATCATGAATGATAGAACACGCAATTGCTCCCCTCTCGCACCCTTCAAATTCCCATGACAAATCAAAACCTGTTTCAACTTTCGAATTATTTAACGTTTGCTTGAAGCCAATTTACTAGATGTACTTCAATTCATGTGGACATTTAATGTGTTGCAGTATTCATACTTCTCCCCCTAGTTCACTTCTCACAGCCTTGCAGCATGGTACACGAATTGAAATAAATTTTTCTTCATTTTGTATTTGTGAGAAAATTACAAGAAGGACATTACAGACTGCTTCCTGCGGAGACATTGAAGACAACAAAAATGCATAAATGTCTTTTTTTGTAGGTGAGAAACCTTTCAGTGACGATCTCGATGTGAAATACACAGTCTTACATGTTTCACCCTTCCCTCAATGTAGTAGTTCAATAGCTGTAGCCCGCCGGTTCTTGGCAAGTGATCGATTATTATGGTTTTTAACGATTAGTCACTACAAAAAATTCGAATAAGCTTCCTTCCAACACTAACTTTTTTAAAGATAAACGAGCATAAAAACTGAATATCTATCGGGCATATTAATTTATCTCGTGATATAATCTGTTCTGTTGCAAGAATAATCTAATAATAGCCTAGAAGAATATCAAGAAGACTGCTAGACAACGTCGATAAAACAGTTCGATATTTGCGGTGAGAGAGCCAAGTTTAGCTATGAGACATCAAATTTAATCGAAATTGTTGTTGTGGCTTTGAAGCTGAAACGTAGACAGAAAGACAAGATTTTATAATTATGAATTCTTATCGTGCAAGCAATTCCTCGGTGTAATTCCACGTAGTTTCTGGATTAAGAGTTTCAAGAAAGACCTCCGGTGACAAGAAACTTCTCGTCTTAAGTTCAAACCGACTGTGTTAAGTACAGTGCAAACAAGTCAACCACGAACCAATAAGCAAAATTAGGTGTGTGCACAGCGTAACCAAAGACCGGTAATACGTATGGAAATTCAACAGACACCGCGAAAGTATCACGTACAGCTAGAAACGAAGCCATGTGAACATTTCAGAAAGATATTACCTAATATGAAACGGGTCAACAAAATTTACACATGAATGAAACATGTGCCGATTATTAGAAACTCTATGGCGTCATTTACAAACTTGTTAGCGATAGACAGTAGCACCATACTAAATAAATAAAAGGGTAGTCTATATACAACGTAAATCAGTCTGTACAGCACCACCCATAAGACAAGTCATTACATACACACGGATTGAGCGAATAAAAATAAATAATTAGTAGCATTTAAAATCCTTAATATCAAGGATCAATCATAAATGTGCCAACATTAAATAATTATAAAAAATATTTTGAATTTAATTTCCTTGGTTTGTTTTCCATAACGGAAGGCCGCTCAGGCAATCAGAAACTGGATTAATAAAATCTTCTCGGGCAATCAGCCGCGTTAGCTGGTTACCGTAGTAAACCAACGTTTCGGGAACAAACTCTGTCTCCATCTTCAGGGTTCTGATGTGACTGGATCCTCGGAAGTCGACTGTATCGCCAGTTACATAGGCGACTTCCGAGGATCCAGTCACATCAGAACCCTGAAGATGGGGACAGAGTTTGTTCCCGAAACGTTGGTTTACTACGGTAACCAGCTAACGTGACTGATTACCCGAGAAGATTTTATTGATTGTACTCGCCGCGAAAGTCTCAAATCCAGAAACTGGATTCTTTCCACGAAGGCACGGTTTAATCCCAAGAGGCTTCAAGTAATAATATTCAGGTAGTTGAAGTGGTATTGGAAATAGGTTTTTCTCAGAGTTCTTCGGTTTTCCTCTTGTAAACATCATTCCACTATTGTTCCACACTCACGTATCACCACAGCATATGGTGTGTAATAGCCGTGATCAACAGCACATTACACCCTCGCTCGCTCTGAATAGGCACTTCATTTGTGTTGGAATAAAGGTAGTTTAATTTTATTTATCGGAGCTCCATATAGCAGAATCCTACTTAAGAAACTGATAGTCGCTCAGCTAGCCAAAACATTCTTAACATTTTACGAAACCAGAAAGTTCATTGCTGTGTTCTCACGAATAAAAATTCTTCTTTTATTTGCAAATAAATATTTATAATGAGATCACATAAATTCTTGCGAAAATAATTTAATTTTATAAGCAGTTATATAATAAAGTTGTTTTTAGTTAAATTGGTTTTGTAAGAGATAGGTTAATTTTATACATCGATACTATTACAATTGTATAAACCTACTCTAAAACATTGTTCACGTTTCCACTCTAGGCCTATATTGTATAACTTATAATGGGGTTGGATTACAGAAAATATATTAAAATATGCTACAAAATAATACGTTGATGAAAATCTTATAGGAAAGCAGTAGGCCCACGTTCTCTTCCTTAAAACAGATGGGTCCATATTAAGCCGCTAATTCTTACATTTCAGTTCTCTTCTTCTATATACAGGCTATATATAAAACAAATTAATATAATAAATCGTTTTCATTTCAGTTGCAACATAAATCGAAACTTCTGTCATAATTTATTTTTCCTTTTCATCTTTCTTTTATCTTTCCTCCTTCAAGTTCTTTCTGGCCTCAGAATTTTCTGCCTAGATCTTGACTCGGTATGCAACAAGTGACAGAAAATCGCACCACCAACAACAGCAAATATTATTAAACTGGCATTCGGAAATCATCGATTATGCCGTGCAAGCAGCCACCCTTCAGCTGCTAAAATATTCAAGAGATTATTTAGACATTTCAGAATATTGAACTTCTGCTCACGCACGATTCACGTAAAGGTCAAATTGAGGGTTAAACTTCGGAGATATTACGAAACATTTTCACCCCCTTCCCTCCCAGAAATGGTTATATTGATCTGTATGTACATGTACCATCTTCCATGGTTGTAAAAAAAATGGAAGGCCTGATAACCGGAAGTGAAAAAAGAGTGCTTGCGAGTTCTATCTTCGTAAATAATAAAACTGTCAATGTGGTGCATACTGAGTATAACTTGTAGGCCTGTGAAAATCCTGTTTCCATTCTCGTACCGCTGTACACCCTTCCCGGAGTTCCGTGATTTGAATCTCAGTCAACTACCGGCTTGCCTACTCTATTTTTGGTGATATTACTCGGTACCCCGAGACGATAATAGGCTAGGACCTATTGAAACTGGGCACGACTGCCTCCTTCCAGATCACTGTTCATATCTTCTTCCCGCCTTATCCGACGGTATGAGGACTAATATATATGCAGACGATAAGAAATCGACGAACAAGATTTGAAAAGGCGTCTGTTTGGAGTTTTCCAACATTCCAAAGGCGTTCTTCAATCCGCATAGGTAAGAAAATTCTTGCACTAATGTGGTCCCTGTTCATTGTCGCGTCCTGTTAGTCTTCCATTATCATTGTTGCGCCTTAGGCTATTCTTACATTGTTTGCCAAAATCATTGTTGCCCAATAAAGTTTTACGATGGCCTTGGATCATTTTTACTCCAATTTGTTCCGAGTTTCCATTGTTGTGCAACAATGAGTTAAAGCAGTGGGAGATGTTTGATCCCATTATTACAGATTACGTCACAGGATACATAAACGTATTTAATTGATCAAATATCCAATACTAGAATCTTCGAACTGTTCGCAAGGGGGAAAAGGAAAGGGAAACTTGTAGCTACTAAATAAGTACCGTACTTAAAGTTTAATAAGGATTGCTATTCACTAACTGTGAAGACGAATTCGACCTTGCCATTGTAAAGGGGCATAATACCTAAAGATCACGAAGAGGAAAACAATTTTAGAAAAGTCCTCATAGATCAGGTTTATTGATTTCATAAAAAAAATATACAACTATGAATATGCAATATATACATAAACTTAAAGCTTAACTGCTAGTTTGGACAGACCACACATAATATGAAATATATTCCCTAAGGCAACAATCATACGTAGGCTATGTTTGCTGACTTCTTCCACATTACCCAGGCACTAAACTGATGAAGTATACTTCGAATGAATAAGTAAGCCGTTATGCTTTCACCTAACATTAACTGAATAATAATAATAAATTTCGAAAATTTTGTCTTATTTATTTTTTGGCACAAACAATGAATTCAGTGTTTCTTTGCAGAGGACAGTGGACGGATTATGTTGGGAATTAGCTGCAAGAATAAAATGTACCACTTCTGCGTCGGAGCGGTAGCTATAAAATTCAAAATACCACAATGTTGATATAAAGCGAGATGACGACAAGACACTGCTGTGACGGTTAGATGTTCCTCTGCCCCCTCCCCCTCCCCCTCCCCATTACTCGTCGTCACCCGTGTCGACACCTCTTTTGAAGACAACTCCAGCCTGTGGGTCCATTCAGCGCAGAGTTTTCTCATGCCCACCAGCATCTCGACCATAATGATACTTTTATTATACCCCACCCTTCCAGCTTAATTTCTTTTAAAAATGCCATTCAGAGTTTTGTTAACCTTTATATGAAACAAGGGTGCCAACACTTCTGCGAACAGCAGAACAACTGAAAGATTAAGGGTCGATCATAATAGCAGCAAAATATTCTTGAAGCGGGAAATAAGATGTCGCAGTTGTTAGCAGCATCACTTGCGACATACCTATAACATCTTCAGTTGATAAAGGGTCGTTAAATAAACCAAAACCAAGTGGGTGTGTTGTCTGCTCTTATGTACAATCGATCATTTAATGCGCAACCGACGTTAAAAAATCCCGTCCAGGTCAGGAACCTAAGCCCTGTATTCCAACCTAGCAGCTCCAGTTAGTCTCATGTAAGTTTATCGTGATTTTATCCAGTGACTTCAATATAAGCTGAACATGTTCATGTCACGGTAACGCTCTGGACTTGCTTTCGAGATGTACGACGAAGCTCGCCTGAATTACAGGCTTCCCTGACAGGATTTTCGAGTTCTTTTCAGTCTCCCGAGACGAATGTCGGATTGGTATATCTTAAATTGGCTAATACCGCCTTCATACAAATATTTATCTACTCGCCATTAACAGTGTAGAGCCCGATGATAAGTATGTGTACCACCTACTTTAACGTTCAATAACCCTGCATTTTGCCCAAAGAGTGTATTCTCAGTGTAAACAGCGATTATTTCCTCAAACAGCATAACGACATGAATTTGTAAATAGCAAGTCCATTAAGACGATTTTTGGCTTCAAAGAGTTAGTTCGACGTCGTTAAAAATTCTCGGTGAATTGTCGAATAACTACTTCGGAAGAGTTTCCAAAGAAGCTATGGTGGCAAATTTTAATGCAGGGAGTAACATATAAACTAAATTAAAATCATCTGCCTTCGAGCCCTGAATCGAAATCAGGACTTCCCAAACGTAAGCAGGAGCAATATGTAACTTTACATTCTTTTGTGCTACATGTTACAAAACACGACACATTTTCATGTCCTTCAAAATTTAAAAATCATAGTCACCTTCCTTCATAAGAATATCATCAAAATATCCTCGACTGTAAACTCGAAAAACAAATAATTTGTTACAAAACAAACTCAAGATGGCGATGGGCGCAATATACTCTAAGAAATTATACTAAAGTAGGTACAAATGTGTTACTAACAAACTTCTGTTTGCGTTCGTCATACGCCTGGCGTCTACTAAATTATTTCTGCACATAGCATGACCCTTTACTGGAGATGAAACGTGTACTGGTTTGAAAGAAACGTAATAACCGACGTTAGCAGTGTTCTGCCTTCTTGTGACTTATCAGAAAGAATATAAGTTAGAGAACACGTACCTTAAACACATTTCTTTAACTAGCAAGTAGGTATATTTATTTTTCAAGTACACGTTTCTGAGTCACGTGCTCCTACAGAAGATCAGTTACAAGACATTTTCAACATAACCATGGAAATGAGACGCAGACAAGTCAGAAAATAACATTAATCGTATGAACACATTACGTTTTCAAGGAGGTCCGATTGTTTCAAGACACATGTAAATATATCAGATAGGTACAAAATATGACAACTGCTCTCCTTAAAATACATTCAGCTGTTTTCAGGGGCTTTCAGAAATGGCAAGTAAACAAATTACAGGTCTACAATTGTAAATATTTCTGTGCATTCTCTCAGGTAGTACAGTTGATCTTCCGATCACACTTGCTGACTGATTGAACGACTAACCAAGTTTCTCTAGGCAGGCATCGGAACATATATTTGGCTAACTTCATCCAATCCACATCATGAAACCTATAAACGTAAGATCCAGTTCAATATTTCCTTCAGATCTGTGTCATGGACTTGTAAATAGTGGTTTTCCGAGCTACACTTCCAGTTCATCGTAATCTCATTTTTTGTCTATCCTGACTATACTAAGTGACAGATATAAAGTGGAGAAAACTAAGATTACGGTTGGCATACTCTTCAAGAATCTGGGCGATAAGCCAGTTACGAATAGGGCGCAGGTTGGACGTACCCTCCCTCTGACACTTGTTAGATGCTAATTACACTGAGCTGCGTGAAATCTGATTTTGGTTTGATGACTGTGAGAACCAAGACAGCAGCTGGCCCTCCCTTTGAGGTGGGGTGAGGCTGTACTGTTCCCAACCGCCGATATGACATAGGGGTCTATACAAATGGAGAGGAACCGCCCGCTGGGTGATAGAGAGAACCCGACAAACGTATTCACGCATTTTTAAAAAATAACGTAACATTCAAATGACTGCAGATTCGCATATAGTACAGTCCGAGAAAGAAAGGAGAGACTGGAACTAGGATTGAGATTAGTTTATGTCTTGGCATGTTTCGACGGCTGTGGAATTTCTGCCTTTGAGTGATGACACGTACGTGACTAGTGTGAAATTACAACTTGTGGAAGTCTAAACAGAAAACTTAATGGAAAACATATTAAGGTATGTGATAATTTTGATGTACTTATTTCAAAAACGTTTTGTGCACTTTATGCGAATTCAAACTAACATACCATCATGTTAGTTAACAAGGTGGACTAGAATATTTGGCTTCGCTTTATATTTGGTAAATTATGACTTCCACTATCGACCAGGTGAAGGTTTTTCTGAGTTTTCATCAGTCCCTTGAGATATTTGCTGAGATTGTCCCTTTTACAGGCCACCACCGTTTCCTTCACAACGCAACATTCTTCAGCTATGGTACCTTCCGTCGCTACACCACACACGAAGCTGAGCGAGGACTGTTACGTCCAAGACTATTTTACGGATCCAACTTTGTTGCAGGGACTGTACGTAGTACAAGGGTGACGGACACGTGTGTTTGCTAAACTGCGGCCTTCTGACGTGAACGCCACATAACAACCCTCTCTTCCACACAAGGGGTTCAATACTGGAGGGAAGAAAGGACTTCCCCGTCAGCTATGAGATTTCTTGTACCACCAAAGATGTTGGGGTTAGTACAGGGGGAAGGGAAGTTGTCACCAACACCAGGCCTTATAAGCCTATCCCTAAGAAATTCGAAATAACTGACATCTGACAGGCGTGGACGCCACGACAATAGAATCTGGTAGAAGGTTAACTTTTAAATCGATGTTAATGTGTTGAGAAATTTGTGTTTGTTGATTAAAATTTTTATAACGTGACTGGGATTTTGAGATACTTAAAAACAAAGTAAGTGAGAAGGAATTAACGTTCTCTTAGAAAGAAGATGTTCACGGAGACAATGTGTTGCAAATCGACGTATTCAGTTTTTTAAAATTATTTTCTGTTTATAAACTCCAATAAATACGTTTAACGTACGTCAGACTACGTGTTCTCACGGCACGTTTGTGCTGTACGTATCATCCACCAGCTCTTGCGATCGGGAAAGCGTGTCATGATGTCATAATACATTGTTATGCGATATTGTGATCAGGTTGTGTTGGTATATAAAAACATACATTAATTTAAGATTCATTAACAACGTGGTTTATGAGAAACAAAACGTTGAACAAAAAAATCCTCTCCAGCAACAAGCTGTGTTAATTACGGACAGAAGTCCCTGATGATCAGGCGGAGATGGTCTCCGAAACGTTAGGCTTCTGTCCAGAACTGACATGGTTTGTAGGGCTTGAGGATCTTATCGAGTTTAGTCGCCGTGAAAACTTCAAGTCTTCGTTAAACAGAGCTATGTTGATAGGCCTATTAATTTTCATTCATAAATGATCAATTTCATTTCGACATTTGTGCCAGAAGAAAACGTGATCGGAAAAGGGACTGTCTGTCCCAATGTTTTAGCTCCAAAACTACTTTTAAACCGAGATTAAACTTAGTATTTATGGAGGGGGCGTCTACATCAGAAGTTATGAGTCGAATTTAATGTTTGTCTGTACCAGTGTACCGTAACACACCACTAACATGAATCGCAAGTCGTAAACAGATAGACTGGAAGCCTGATCTAAAATGCAGTTATCATTAATATATTCTACTTTTATTTGAAGCATGTTTTAATATGACAAACATTTAACAAAATATGAGGTTATATAATTTACGCTTTTTGCACCGTGACATCTTATTCGACGAGGGTTTGCAACGGTAGATTTGTTCATCCAGTAAATTAACATCAAGACCAAAAGAGATATGCAAAATTGCAAAGAACATATTTAGAAAATTTAATTGTGTTCTGTCGTAGTCGTGTGGAAATTACCTAACCAGTGAAGAAAGACTTGGCTACTTAAACTCCGTGCTTACATCACCGCCACGTGAAGTGTGCGATAGCCCTGACTACGCAGCACATTATAATATCCGCGGCCCAAGTTACGGACTTCACACCTCTGACTCGGTATTTGGCTGTTCTCGAAATATACTTTTACAGTTACATGACAGACTTTATTGGAAACACATACAAATTATACACTTTGTAATTTACAATAATCTTTGTGGTTGACAGATTTGTGGCGAGATAAACAGACTTAAGTCATCATCATCATCATCATCATCGTCATATATTTAAGGATCTGAAAATGTATACGTACTGTAGAATTTTAAAACATAACCCCCCTTCCTCCATGAAATTACATTTTTGATGCGCTACTGCTGTGCTAATTTTATATGATTAACTGTCCTCCGTCAGACTAATTACAATGCGGACAATCAAGTTTCGTAACAAAATTAACAAGAAGTGTACAGTACAACAGACATCAGCGATTCCTACCATACACACGTCTCATACGCAAAACAAACATGAAAATGTGCAATCAAAGAAGCGGAAATATCCTGCATTCAGATGTTGAGGTTCTTCTGACACGTCGGCGCTGAAGGCACTGATTCAAGTTTGAATCCCTTAGGCGGGTAGAACTAAACGCTTGTTTTCTTTGGCCTGTAAAATAAGTAAGTCTGGTAACAAACACATCTAGTAGCATGTAGAATCAACGCTGTCGGCAAAGTGACCTACTGTGTGAATTCTGGCGGGTCGAGGGTTGCTTACTTTTCATACGAGTGGATTTGAGTTGGTAACGTTTATGGACGAACCATAATCACCCTTCAGAATGGTTAGAATTTAATTATTTAGTGATGGTCCTACGAGCGGTTTTCCCACTGATTGTGCATATAAACCCAATTGTTAACAACTGCCAGGCCCAGAATCGTTATAAAAATGAGCACAGTAGCACCTGCTGCACGTCATCATTTGCTGTAAACGTTTTGGAAACCCCTTTGGAATCCACAAGCACTACAACAATGCTCAATAATAAGCCATATGGTGACAAGGTGATGAAATACTGTGCTTGTGTGGTAATCACAACAAATGAGATCGTGATGTACAGGAGTCTCGCGTGCTGATGTTCAGCTGTTACGTGGCAACTTCCATTATACATTTGCGTTCGCATCATCGCCCAGCTTAAGGGCAATTTTTAAGAAATTCTGCAGTAAACAGAAGTACATGTTCTGTTGTGTTTTGTGCTGCGTGGTTTCAAACAAAAGCATTTTACTAACTCAGTGAATAGCTGAGTCACTGCCTAACCAACTAACTGAATTAATAAACAAATCTTCAATCTAACTGGCTGACTGAATAGGTCTGTGTACCGACTGATCGAGTCACTGCCTGCCTGCCTACTTTACTAACTGATTGTTTGAGTGGCAGCCCTCGTGCTTCGTATGTGGGTTCAAACCTCCGTCGAGCGAACTGATATCCTGAGTGTGGTCTTTGTGTTGTTTTCTCTGTCCTGGTAAATGAATCCATTGCTCACTAATCATCTTATCATTCGATTCTATATAGTTCTATCTACTAACAGCGTCGTTAAATCAGAGAAACAAACACCTACCAACAACCAAATACCTACCCAATACACTGGCTGCCAAAATATCCACCCAGAAGACAAACTAAATGACTAAATAAGGATTTGTAAGCAAATAAATAGGTCAACTTAAACTGCCTATGCACCCAACTGACTAACCGTCTCACTGAACAAGTGTCAAATTACGTATACTTAATTGATTGTCTTAAATAAATACATTCTTTATGGACTGAATACAAGATTACTTGACCATATAACAAACTGACGAACTAATTAATCCCACTACACTAGATTTTTCTTCAAGTGATACTTGTTCATCTGATCAAGAAATTTCAAGCACCTATGGAAACATGATTTAATACAGTCATCACAAAAGACCCTGAACCAGTTCATTCCAGTCTACATTTTCACAAATTGTTTCTGTAAGATCCATTTTAATATTTTCCTCACACTTACACTGGGGTCACCCAAGTGGTCTGTTCAACTGGGGCGTTCCACCCTAAAGCGCCATAGGCCCTTTGTTATCCAGCCCATCTCATTCTTCTTTAGATGATAAGATGATTTATGACACACATTATGGTAGCTACTTTACTCTTTATGTTTTGTGAACCAAACTTTAACTAAACTGTCACTAAAATATGGTCGACTAAGAAGAAATCCTTTTCTTAACGCAAATCTATATTTAATACAAAAGAAAATTTTTCTCGTCTTCCTTATGCTGTCCTTGTAAACATAAGGCGTCGTTACCTTCGCAGATGGTAAAAATAAATAAAAAAAAAAAAGATTTTTCTGTGTGTGTGTGTGTGTATCAAACTTTCTCTTTACGACAGTTGACTGACGCTGCAAAATCTGGTGGAATTTGCACAGATGGTTAGTGTGTGTCAGCAGAGGCTTCATACACACAGCACATTTTATTTATGAATAATGCGCTGTGCTTTCTTGTATCACTGAAACAAATGGCGAATATCAAATACATGGAACGAGAATGTAGAATCCGTACAAACACGAACAAAACCTGGGTCTGTGTTATGTAACCGCCTCCCCATATCAAGTGGGCTTCTTACCTCTGGCTACTGATGGGTTGCAGTACAGGACAGCCGACAAGTGGTGGTACTTCAGGCTCTAACTAAAGCTCGTTTTTTACGAGATCGTAAACACGAGATCTCGGAATTGGAGACGGGTCCAGTACCGAGCTCTTTTGATGATAATAATGTTCGGATTCCACAACAGGGAACTATTTAGCTGGTGAATTAATGACAACTAAGAAGGCAGAAACCATGTCAAACAGTCTGATGACTGAGTACTGCACTAGCTCTCCAAATCGTTAACTGTGGTTAGGTGGACAGTTCCCAGACACTGGAAGGCGAGAGTTGTCGAATCTCGTCTATTCTGATCACACATTTCAAAAGCTTAACATGTAATTTCCAGGTAGAATATAAACTTTAAGAATGCTAGTTCAAAACGAAAGTTACACAAAACAAAACTGGAAACATAGCATAAGCCTACTCAAGTACGGAGTGAAGAAGAACTGTGTTTTCAATAGATCCTATAGTTACGGCTCTTAATGAGACGTCTATTTTGTATCGTGTGTTAATGATCTTGAGTTATCTGACAAAGTTACATTTGAAATTCAGGTAAAGCAGATGATCTTGCAAACCGATCAGGTCCAAAACAAAAACAAGCCAACAATTGTTAATGCAGACATCCCATATCAATTCAAAATAAAATTTCTTAATTCTCTGAGAGATGCTTGTCCATGCAGACGGTCAGGTACTTCTTACAAATTCTGCGTTTACTTTACAAACTGAGTATGAACAACGCCAGGAAGGTTGATTGATCCATTTGCTTAGTACGTGTTCGCCGTAACGATTCGGCAACTTGTACGACCGAAGTGTGCTGCATGATACAGAAATACACAACTTGCACGGGAGCTTGTTATCAAACTCGATCCACGACAAAAAACTGATAACACACCAATGTTAAATACGGTACGCTAGAACTCAGGATACATATTTATGGCTCCAAATGAGTTTAAAGTGGCGGTGCAAGAGGATAATTTGAAAGTCTAAAGCCTTATTTAAACTTTCTTCGACGAAGGCAGTTTCGTCATAACTTTGTGTACACAACCTAACGGAAGTCCTGTATTTTAAATGAGATCACCCGTATGGCGTTTCTACGTTTTAAACCTCACACCAACATTCACGATATCAGAGACTTTAACAAATGTAAGCAATGTCGTTTGACCTGATTTTGAACGAAGAAACCCCTACATAAGATAATCTGTTATATGTAGCCACGATTAAAACAAAACTACGTATTTTTGTTAATTTCTCACAAGCACAGCACAACTGAATGCGTGTTCTTTCTCCTGCTATTTTGGCACTAGGACGGTAAAGGCAGTAAGAAACAGGTGTAAATGAATGTAGAATGAAGAAGAATATAATTTCGCTCTACAGCGTTTAGTGCAGAGACCTACATAAAATTTCATAAAAACCTCTATAGAAATTTTCAAAATGATTCATGCAGATGAACAGATAAATAAGCGGAGACACATCCCTGTTTTGTGTTCATTTTATTTAGCATGTGCTATGACCACACAACCACTCATAACACCAGCTGGCTCTTCTGTAAACGAAAAGCATTTAGGAGAATTAAAGTTTATACCAGAATTTAGTATATTTTGCGTGGTCGTAAAAGGAATATTCGCCCTTTGGAACAACTGAAAAATGGAGCTCGTACGACTGAAAAAGACGATTTAGCTCTGGCACAGGCTTTTGTTTTAGTTTGAAGCCATGTGCAGGCGCTAGTGCGTTGCCTGGACAACTTTGCCACCTGTTTCTTGTCAGTTCTTGCGTTGCATTCTTGACGGCGCCGTTCGTCAATTGGAAACTTGTGCAGCCTCGCGATGGTGGATGATGGAATGTACTGTAGAACAGAGAAGCAGTTCATCCTGGTCCTCCGTTATGAAAAAAAAATCTTGCAACAAACTGAACCAGTATAGCCTCAATTCCGTACGACATTAATCAGCACATGGCCTACTGGTAGAATACAAAGATCAAAGAATAAAGTTCTGGATAGAAATTATTACCGTTACCGTTCTTCATATACATCAGTACGTATGATGGGTCTATCAATAACTATAAATTACTAGTTATACAATTCAGTGATTTAATTCTGAAGATAATTTCCTCTGGTAGGTCTACTTGTAATATTAACACATGAAGAAACATGGAGAAATGTACAGGCAATGGTTAATTAGGATATCTTTACCTCTATATATAAATATCATGCCACTTCTATATTCTCCTTTTACATTTTACAAGTTGTTTTACAATTGTAAAACTCTGTAGATGTATTATTACACAAATTTCAGGCCTGTATATTTAATTGCATGTAATGTTTCTCCAGTCGCCATGTTTGTACTGTTAATGACAGAAAGTTCAAAAATGAAAAGGCTGGGCAGCATCTAATATCATGAAGTTCGTAGCAAGTTTCATGTGGCCAAAACAACAAATTCTCTGACCACCAAGTAGGATTTCAGGTTTTCACGGCGGTGAGCAAGAAATTTTTCGTAACAACAAAGGAGTGGGACTTACATTGAGAAGACACCTCTTTGATGCAAAATGTAGTTGAGTTGGACAGACTGATTCAGGGGCCGTTGTGCATTACGGAAAGTAGGCTGTATAAAAATGGATCTCGTGGCTGAGAGCCACTTGTTTGTATTTTAAGAGACAACTTCTGTTATGTTTCAGTTTCAACTTAGGTACAGCGGACTACTGTTAGAATTTCAGTCTAACTGCAGATAAAACGACAGCAACAACTTGGTTCTTACGTTGAAATGTGTTAAATCGCGTCTTAGTTTCTGAATGCAATAAGCAAAGTGTCGGCCTATTATGATAGGAAAAACGCAGTGCAAATACACAACTTCTTAAGATCTTCATTGTAATGTATGAACTCATATGGGCCAAAATTAAATTAATTCTACGAAATTTTGGATATATGTCTACGATAAATTTAATAGAAATGTTTAAATAAACTGATTGATGAGACAATACATACACGCATGACTTTCCCACTATTCGTTCACTTTCTTCACATCGTGAAAATTATGCGTATAGAGTTTTCATTGTTTTTTAAACTGAGACATTCTCCTGAAGTTTAGTTCGAGTAAATTTAGTATCAAGCCATCAGCCGGTAATTACAGAAAATCTGCGTCTTTCTGTCTGTATTAAGTTCGATCACTTACCGACGTTAACTATTGCTTAGAACTTTCCACGAATCTTATGCTAAGTCATAAACACGCACTGCAAAACAAAAGTGCAAATGGTGGTTGTCTGTGACTGCTATTTTGTTGTTACACAACTAAGGAATATTTAGGCCCTGTGTACAGATTGTCTCAAAAACATGTATACACACTTCCAATGAATGGAGGGGGGGGGGAACTATTATACACGTCAGCACAGGCATTTAGTGAATTAGTGTATCTGGTGGCCGGCCGCAGTAGCCACGCGGTCTGAGGCATGGACCTCGTGCGCCTGTCCGCTGGGACCGTGGGTTCGAGTCCCACTCAAGGCATGGATGTTTTTCCGCGTCTTTCTGTGTTTGTATAGGTAGAAGCCTTGCGTCGGGCTGATCACTCATCCTAGGGGCCCTACCGTTGTCCAAACAGATCAAAATGAATAAATAAAAAACCTCGACACCTACGGGTAAAAGAGGATGAGAGAAAGAGTGTATCTGGTGCAGGTGTTCAAAACTGACCACCGTCAGCTTCGTGGCACATTTGACAGCGGTGAGTAACTGACTAACAAATGGTCACCGTTTTATATTTTTTTTATATTTCTGGGACACAGTATATAAAACGTTTTCTTCGGTATTTGTCTAAATATCACCTGCTGGCTATAAAGTCACAAAACAGCGAATTTTTCGGCATTAACTAAAGAGTGCATTACAGTAAGCTTAATTTGTTTAGGAAATGTGAACAATAAAATTAGAGGGGAAAATAAAACTGTTTCACAAAGAAAAGCGAAACTCTTTGATACGTAGGCCCAAAACGCACAGAATTCTTTTTAAAAAAACAAGAAACTTAATAAAGGCTCTGTCTTAAACCAGAAAGTTAAATGGGCGAAAATTAATACTAATCGACACTCGACTAATTGATAACATCGAAATTATAACAACAGAGAACTGATTACATTTACCAGTACAAAGGCACATCATTTTGATTCTTACAGAGTGGCCAAAATTACCCAACAAACTGAACTGAAGTATGTCCTGACATATTTTATACAGCTGAAAACGTCATTAAATACTTTGTTTAAAATCAGTGACGTCTGGTCACGTAACATACACAAGGGTGTTCTATATCGGTACTCGTTGTGTGACGTTTGACATATAATAGTGTTGTTGGTCCTGTACATTAAAAATAATCATGTCTGCCACAGACATGCCTAGCTCAAAAACACGTTTTATAAAACGTCTTGTGAGTCTAATTTTTACCGTACACTAAATGTTCACGCCATGTCCCGAAGAGCAAATTGCTGCTGGATTTAGATTGTTGTTTATCTGACACTGGTATCAAAAGTCAAATCTTATCGAAAAAACGCAGACTAGTTGCCTACCTTTCCTTATAAGGCATACAAACACAACACGTATCTGCGCATCGATTTCCAAAACGGCAGGAAACAAGTGACTGTCAGTGTCCTGGTATAGCAGAAACAAATAATGACGCAAGAAGCTGTTGCTAAGGAAACAGAAAACGTCTTTGTAAGAGGATGGACCAGACGACCAAGCTTTCCTGCCAGACGTCGTCAGAGCCGAGTAGCAGACGGGCGACTGTTCAGCCCACCCACAGGGACAAGAAGAATTCCTTATAAGGAGGAAAACACTCGTGTTCGAATAACTAAAAATTCCTAAGTTAGGGTGGCAAGGTATACTCCAAACTAACACGTATTTTGCATGTGTTGTTTGCGATGTAGCAGTTCTCTTCATCTTTAGGTTCATTTATAGCTTGACAAATGTACTGATGCAAATCTAATATCACTACAGAGAGGCCTACCGCACTGCGCACTCAGAAATAATTTTACTTGTATTTTCTTAACTCGGCCTTTTCCATATATTATAGGCCCGCATCTCTTATGGCTGCGATGGAGTGAGACTAGGCCTCTGTGACACTGGACCGCAAGTGGACCATCCCTTCGATTACGCATGAGTGGGCGTGTTCCTGTATGATTTCTTGTATCATGGTACATGGTTTAAAGTTGCTTCGGTTATTCTATGATACTGTATCTCGTATTGCGGTTATGAGACGTCAAACGGTACCTGACCTGTTTAAACCAGTATTCATAATCATGTAATGTCCTCATTTTCCACTAGGAGCTGCTTCACATATGGAGCACAAGTCTCACAAACAAATATTTTCCTGGGAACTTTTATAAACACTTATTAATGTTGTTATCTTGCAGTTAAAAATCACGTTTTACAACCACAAAACAAAGAACTCCTTGATACCAAGTCTTCCGAAAAAATTCCATATTTACTTGGGGAACATGCCCACAAAATACAAACACTGGACCTGATCAGAATGAACACATCTTCGCATAATATTTATCTAATATAGGCTTTAATTATTTGGTATGAATTATACATTTTCTCCATCAAGTTTATGTTATCCTTCCTTGATTTAATCGCCCTGATTGTTACATTAACAGGCGAATGTTCATTTTTATGGTTGTAACTGCATAATTATAATATTTGCTATGGTAACGCTGTTAATGGATTTACGACTTACAGGACCATAGGTTATTTGTCTGTTACTCTTAAACTACTGTGACAGCTTCCCTCTAGCACGTCTAGCTGCCTACTGCCATGACCAACATTTAATTTCAGTTCTGGACAGTTATTACTACCGCACATAAATATTATTTGTTCCTTTACCGGCAAAATGGGAAACTACACACATTCGTGCGGTGTCCGGTTTAATGTTTTTGTCATAAAAGAGCAGTTGCCCACTCGTTTCAATAATAATATTAAGTGAAATGCAAAATAACTGGTAAAATTAATAATAATTTCTCTAAGTAAAATAACAACACCCACTTAGAGCTATATTCCTCTTGGACGGGAACACGTAACGTGCCAGTGAGTCATTGTCGGGATGCTCTCATTTTTGCACATACACGATCGCTAATTTCAGCTTTGTCTGTAATGGTACAGGGACTCTAATCTAATTATCTACAAACTGTTGTAAACATTGATGTTGTCAGGGGGCTCTGCAACCGTTCATTTCGTCAAGTGGTCGGTTTTTGTATCATCTTCCAGATTCCTGAATTTTGCCAACAGAATCGAGATCGAGAAATTCTGTTGTTGGGAAGTTGGATCCAAATAAAAATAAATTTTCCCTGTCTTATTTCCAAACTAACGACCTAACTAAACTAATATCTGAGGCACTAAATAAATATCTATTTATCCTTTCTGTACCGAATATTTTGTTAAAAATATATTTCATTCGTACATTCCTATAGAAGCTTATTTTTAGGTAACACATTCCTCCAAAACTTTGGTGTACAATCACATGACAATGTGGTGCCCGTGACAGAAGCTGTTCATTTTAAAGTGACGTTCGGAGTCGCTGCTCTTAAACTACTTTACGCCAAGCAATGGACCAGACTGATGTTGAGTACACAAAAAATTTAATTCCTAATCCCTAACTAACTAAGTGTATAAATTTTAACCTTTTGTATGACAGAAGGCTCTGGAATTATGTCTAGGTGTTCGTCTGCAAAAAACTACACAGACTTATCCACAGACATTACTCACGGGCCTCATTATATTCTTGACATAAAGAGTGACGTTATCAATGCAATCGGTCAACCGACAGATATTTGTTCTAAGAATCTTCAGATCTGTCACGGAAATTCAGTAAAGTAGAAATCGAACATTCAAATATGTAGAAATTTAGGTGTGTAACGGACCTGCGGCGCGGTTTCTTGAACGTAGGTGTCGACTTTTAAAATGTTATTTGGATTAGCGTTTCCGTATTGGCCTAAAACGATAAAGACTGAGAAAACAATGTGTGACTGCTACAAATTGTTTCTTACTGTGGCATGCTCTGACTGTCCTAGTTAAACTGCCGCTAATTGTCTAATCATTAGTACCGAAACACTAACGCAGGTGTGGACTGGATTCATACCAAACAAGGTAATGGATGCAATGACCGATACAAAAAAACACTTCTATTGGATATTTTCGTCGTCACGGACCAGTTTATGCTCTTACTACACTTGTACTATACGTTGACTGCTTAAGAGAAATGAGTATGTAACTTTCTGAAATATATGGCCACAACTCATAGATTTTCTCATCTTTATAATTTATGGAATAAATGTTTGTGATTTTAATAACTGAATATTCGAGTTACTACAGAAATATTAAAAGAAAATAAGACAAATTATTTCGTAAATGAAACTCAACATGGAAAGGCTTAAGCACAAACACTGAAAACGATTGAAAGGAAGCGGCTGTGGTATGTTTTGCGTGATATTTCTGAACTAATCTAGAGGAACGGAAGTAAACAAAGAAAAACCTTAATGATCATATCGTCAAACTCACCTTCAGAAACGAGGATTTGTTTACGTAGACTTATTAGTATACCAATTGCACCAGTGGTGGAGAAAACGTTCTTGCCAAACAGTAGATTAGTTTACAAGATTTTTGAAGTTCTGAACTCAGATTGTGAATGTGTTAGCAGTTACGTTTAGCTAGTGCAGGTGAGCTGACTATAAAACCATAACCAAGCAGGAAGAAACATCGCCCAAGACAACCGTGGTTTGAATCCTCTGCTGAGACTTCAGAAGGTGAAAAATATATAATGTTTCATGCTTCAGAATGACTAACAAACCAACTAACTTACAGGAAGATTAACTAGTTATTTAAGAAACTAAATAAAACACTAGATATTTAACTAACAGTTAACAACCAATTAACTAGGTCTGCAGTAAACTAAGTAGCCAACTGAGTGATCAACTAAACAACTACCTAATTAACCGACCAAGTAACTAACTAGCTAAGAGGTAACTAGTCCAACAAGTGACCATCTAGTTAAGTTCGTGGCTGATTCATTAGCTGGCTAATTGGCCAGCCAGACAGGCAGATAAAAGAATGTTCTACTTTACAAGTTCTGCTGTCGTTAGGCAGTTTTTAGGAGTAATTCTGAAGAAGGTAAAGGCACGAAAGCAATAAAGAAAAGGAAGAAAGTAAGCGATGGAGAAACGAAAATAATAGTTGGTTAAACTGTAGCGAGCCCTTTCCACTGATGGCTTTCTTAGACACAGAAGCAACGTTGCCGTTAAAGACCTGCGGTTACATTCACGTTTTGTATTGACTAGCTGGTCGTCGGGTTAGAAACAACAATAATGCAGGCCTACAAAAATTATATAGAAACTTTTAAAAGTGTTACTAACTTACTGTCGAAAATAGTTTAAATAATTGTCATTTACGTACACCTATATTGAATTTTTAACAAGAATTCACCTGACATTAAGTAAGCTATTTAATTTAGAGAGTAACTACTTCTCATCATACAATATAACAGAACAGAATTTACAAACAATTAAAACACGAACAAAACTAGTCTTTAACTGAAAAGCAATGTACACGGAACGTACTAAACAAATCCACGGGCAGCAAGAGGCCTGTGGGCCGCCTGTTGAAAACTTCTCTACCAGACAGTAACACAGTGTTCGCCAATCACAAATATTTAACTTTTAATCGTCAGATCAAAGGCAGCGTAACTATGAAATCAGCACACTTAATGAGTCATATACGAGTATTAACACACCAACAGCTTACACTTTTCTAAGACGCTTCAAACATCTGCAGGGCTATTGTCCCGTTACTAGGTAACGATGCAGACAGATCAGGTTTTCTCCAGTCTAATTCAATTTAACTTCGAAATTACAGTCTTTTGTTTATGAGAATGAAACAGGATTCTCGGACCTTTATATTATTACTTCATATATTTAGAAGGCTCTTGTGATGACAATTAAACAGTTGTTATCTGAGATTATATAAACCAGATGTTTGTTTCCTTTATATGGCCCTCGCCTCTGCTAGATTCACAACGCTGTCTCGTCTTCCTTGTACAGACACAAACGTGTGGAGAAAGGGGAATTCCTGTCGATGTAGTGGGGGCTCTTAAACCTTTAATTGCTCTTAATACTTCTGCCTTTTTGGGCATGGTTGAAACCCACAGGAGCGCCAATTTTTTGAAAAATTGTCAAGCCAACTTCTGCGAACACTTTACATTGAACATGAATTTCTCATCGTTCACTTTAGTATGAACGCAGACGACATTATCTTGGTTGCTACAGTCACCTGGGAAGGAGCAGCCCTCTGTGATCTCGTCGTCAGACACCCCACCGACGTGAAGGTCATTGATCTGAAGCAACTCTGACGTCACGGCCGTCATTCGTAAAGGTCGTGGGTAAAATTCTAGCGAACGCCCCCGCAAACGGTTCTTAATTTGTTAACTTAATAAAATATGGCCTGAACAACAACCCCATGTCTATATTATATGTTGTTTAAGACAATGACTGGACATTTTATTTCTTTTTAAATCACGTCAAATTCTTAACGCGAAAATAAATCTTGATTGGTAATATTTCGTTTTAAAATTTATTCATAAAGATAAGCACTTTTTATTCTTATGATAAAATCTGTTCCAATTACGTATCTTTTTATTATGTGGTATTATTTCCAAACGAATTCATCTGTTAAGTAACTTCAAAAATTAAAACAATTTTTACTTTTGGAACTGCTGATCCACTGGCTTCGTAATGGAGAACACGTTTTGAATTAGTAACTTGTGCACACTGTAAGGATCTACAGGAGGCTAAACGTTATTTGCAACATACCTTTCGTCGTTGTCGCCAGCATATCCAATTCATTTTCAATTAACCTGGGGCCCAGTTCTGAATATGGACTATACTTTAATATTAGTGTGCTTTAAAAGGCATTAACTAATCAGGACCTTAAGCCTTACAATTAAACACAAGACACCGTAGGTAGCAAAGAGCAGGAAGGAAAGTAATATGAATTTCCATATTTAGAAACCAACCAAATTGCTGTATAGTAAAAGACTCTGAAACGAAACCCCGTAAATGGACACGATCCCGAGCCAAGTTCATCGACCTCCCGGTCTCACAAGCTATTTCCGCAAGATCTTTGACTATCTGCCATCAATAAGCAAATCTATCAGTCAATCAGAAGAACAGAAAAGAAATTCCTTGAAGATCACTTGCTGCTCCGTGTAGTCTGGTACAAATTTACTGACGTTTTAGAGGTGCTTGCTGCCTCTAAAATCAGGGCGATTAGTCCACCAGACTACACGGCGCAAGAACCCAGAAGTCTGACAGCTTCATGCTCACCGCCGTGAGAACCCGAGATTTCACTCACGAAATTCTTTGACCGCACACCATCTATCAACGTATCAATAAATCAACCATAAAGACAGAGGGCTACTGAACCGGCTACTCAGCAAGGCCCTGTAACAAGGAGTTAGGTAAGGTATACCGATCCTTGTAGATTAAGACACCTGGACAGAGTTACGTGGGAACCACGAGGGAGAGTAGAATTCCGGTTGTTATGGGAACTGAGCTCCCTTGTAGCAGCAAGTCGCATGTTATATCCACTACTTTAATAAAGTTAAATATACTTTTACCTTTTACCCTTTTGTTACCTCAAACATCATTGTATACACACAACTGTACTTCGCTCTTGTTCATCACACATGAATGGATCGAGGCCCAGCATTGGTTTACAAACTCGAAAAAACTGAATCTTAATTTAAAGAATACCAGAGTAAGAAGACAGTTTACTGACTAACAGACCAACTAACCAACCAAAGAACTACATAATCACTCTAGTAACTAATTAACTAACCAATCACATGATTAACTTACGAACCAATAAACTAACTGAATTACTAACAAACCAACAGACTACGTATATTCTAATAAATTATCAAATGAAGATACTACTCATGAAATCGACTGAGTAATCAACTGACAGAATGTCGCGTTCGAGCGGTTAGCAACTCGGAATCTTTTCCCGAAGACCGGCTTTCTTGACCGGTGTTTGTTGTGGTCTCCGTCAGTCCCACCAGGAAATGTTTGGGGAAATAAATTAGTCCACGAACGCTTCTGTCCACATCCTTTCTAATTAACGAACCATTCTGTCTCGACGATCTGTTAAATAACCCAAGAACCAAACTATCCGTCAAAGAACCAACGAAATAGCTAACTAAACTGCTGCATGCTGCAGAACCTTCAATTAGTTTCAAATTGCTTCACGGCACTGTTCAGATCATCATAAACCGCATATAAAAATTATAAAACCATTATAAAGTGGTTGAGAATAAAGACCTTAAAAGTTAAGCCTGTACGCAATGACACTTACGTTAAAGTTTAATAAATTAACAGCGGTGCATCATGGACGACTGCTAAATACTTATTTACCATCCTCTGGAAAATTTAACAAGTCTCAATAGGCCGATCAGGCATTTATTGGTCTTAAAAGTAGGTCTATATTAGACTTAATTTTCAACATTTCTCAGTAACAGTGAGATTTTTTATTTAACATGTCTTTAAAATATCCCTTCATCATGTATTGATCATACTGACTTAATCTGTTAAGTTGGGCACTCTGTATCACAAAAGAAAAATACACATATAAACTCTTTAAATTAAACTAATACAGTGTTTCTCAACTTTATCCATTTAGCTGCTGGATGAAATATAGGCCTGGTTAAATATGTCACGTTATATTAAGCAAACTTTGTGAACTATTGGTGAATTGCTTTTGAATTTAAAATATCACAGCACAGTCAGAATTCTGAAATGGCAGGAGCTGAGAAACACTGCTCTAAATGTCAAGAAACATTATTCAGATCCACTCACGATTTTCGCGTCTATCCTGGACTCAAAACTGCACAGATGGGCGCTGCTTTATCCTCAGGGGTCATATGGAAGTTTTGCTCATCACAAACACTAGTATACTGACACTCAAAAAACTTGGTATAGTCCGTCATTAATTAGTTTGTGAAACAGCTCATCATCATTTATAGTTCAAATGCACAGCACACGTTTTGTATAAAAAAATATGTAGAATATTTAAAAAAAATTAAACAATCACTGTAACACCACCATCGTTCATGTACGTATCTGGTAACTTTTGGCGCCTTTTGTAATATGTGCATATGCTCTGCTAGTAATGAAAGTACAAATCAGCTCCTTAAAATAAATTTGTGACAAGAAATTTTCTTAGAAGCATGTGTATCAATGCTTCAAATTTATTAAAAGTATCTAAATATGTTTTTAAAAGCACTTGAAAAATGCTTTGGGAAGGGGTGTCTATGTTTTTCATAAAAGTAATATGTTGCCTACAAAACAAAATGTTATTAATAAATAAATAATTTTATTAAATATGTCTTATTTAAATTAAACAGTGGGGTATCATTCTACGGTTTTATACTTGTACTTTTTGCATTACTACATTCATTTATTTATCTTTCTCAACGTGACATTTAATAAAAATGACATGCTACTATCAACCAGTTTTAAGAAATTATTATGAATTATAAAAAAGGCTTATAGAAATGTTTCCCGTTTACGTAATATATTTTCTTTTGTTCACAAAATGATTTAAAATTCGATTTCATAATACTCTGCAGATAGTAGCATAGATTTTATTTTGGATAGGTTAATTAGTTACTTAATTATGGCGGGATGGAGGGACATTAGCCGCCATAGCCAGAAAAAGTCCACTGATTTTAAAACTGTATCTGCGGAAAACATCGACATTTTTACAATAGCCTATGGATAATTATAAGCTTGTATTGATTATATTACATCAGAAAACACTGTACAGTTTGTGTTTGGCAGATGCTGAGAATGGGCAAATGAACGGTTTGTACTTTGCACTGAAGGCTTCATGCTTTCTTAACAAGTTGCAATCAGTAGCCACACCATTTTACCAAGAACAATACTTACAAATAAGCTGAAATACTGGTGACTACACAGTTGGAACGAACTGATATAAATGACTGGTAACGAAATATAACACATGCATTTTAGTGATCACACTCGATTTTATCACGGAAAGACAACTGTAGACACCCACAGAAAGAAGCTAAACAGCTACAAGACACAACTCTGAATGAAGGCTGCAGGTGTTCGAGAGTTAATCCATGGTGACTTGAATTCGACTATTAATGGTCATTCATATCGAAAACAAATGCATCACGACTAGCGACTTCTGCACCCTCACCAACGATTATAAACATCAAACAGGTTCGTTGGTTGTTAAGCGGGTTCTATAATTTACAAATTCTTTCTTTCTCCATCTCCCTTCGTTTCCTTCTTTTCTTGTTCTTGACGTGCGGCAGGCACTGTGCTAATCAAATTACGAACTACCATATCTGCTATTCAGCCGTATTAAAGTTGTTGCAAGGAGCATGATTCTTGGTAGAAGGTTCCGCTGCTATGCAAACGGAACATGTTCGCACAGCACATTTGTGTGCTGGAGGCAACCGGTTCGTAACTCAGCCGAGGTTTGGTCTACTCTGATTAAAGTTTTTCGTAGTTTTTCTCAGTTTCTCTACACTAATGGTGTGATAATAACTTCAACAGCCAGTCGCTTACCTTAACCTTTATAGGCAATTTAAATGTCACTGGTGAAACAGCTGAAATAATTTTATTAATAAGTTTAATTTTTTATGATCTGGTTTCTGTTTACATTGCTTGAATACTGTTACTTATCATTTCACTAATGTTCTAATTATCATCAAATGTTGGAAAGGAGAGCAGGACACAGTAATTTAATTCATAAAAACAGTATCACTGATGTAGCTAGAAAAGGACATTAAATTGGTGGCACAGATTTTATCTGTCACTGACGTATATCGGGTGTCACTAACATAACATAGTTCAGTATGTTACACTTTTATTATCTGTGACATATACTGGTAAAGGACAATCAATTTCTTCTTGATTGCTGTCTCTGAAAGAGTATGGTTCTTTGAAGTCGAATAACGTATACTCCAGAAATGGTCTCACAACACTGACTGTTAAAGTTGTGTGATTCTTACATATTACCTTATTATCATTGTGGGTGCTTCTAAAATCATCATATTCATGTTTTCGTGTTTAATGTAGGCACCTGGATGAGTACTCTGTTCAATTCAGGTGACAGCTGGAACTGTTTTACAGTTAGAGTAACGTAATGATAAAAGAAAAATTACTTAAAAATAGTAACTTTTGCTAGTCTTCTTGTTTATCTTTTTAAGATGGCTTCTCGTGACCAGTGCTGAAACTGTAGATATTTGAAATACAAAAATCTTTAAATTTAAAGTTAAAAGAACTATTAATACATTATTATACCTTATTTTCATGAATTATTTTTGTTTTTGTCCACATTTTGCTGTAATTAACCTGACTCAGTCCACCACATAATCCTTTTGGTCATCTTCTCATCCCATCCTGGATACTAAATAACATCTACAGATGATAACAGCGTCTAAGCTAGAACCAACGAACGTCATTTTGGACATTCGAAATCAGACGAATCAGATAAAATAAATCAATATGAAAGCTACGAAGGACCGATGTTTGTATATCTTCATCTGCCAGGTGTCGCGTGTTGTAACAACACGTCACGCTACCTCACGCAAATTGTTTCCCGCGGGAGATGTGTGTCACGCAAGTCTTACTGAGTTGTGCCTGCGTAACTTATAAACGTGTAATGACATAGAACTCTAACAATGTATGTGACTTGTGGGCATTCTGCTCATTACGATTACAGGGGAATATTTCCGCTAAAGTGAAGTGGCTGGAACGTGAAGCTGACAATATATTTTCATCTATGTTAAGAATGCGCAGGGTTTTATTTCAACGCCTCCTCTAAACTTTTGTGGTGTGCTGCTTAATCAGTTTGCCTTTACGTTAAGACTGAGGTCCTGATGTTGGCGGAAATATGGACTGTGGTCTTATGGGTTGCCTCCGTAATGCAATTCGAAACACAGTCTACCCTCACCTTACTATGATTTCTTTTAAATTTCATGGACCATTGAAGTAGTGCGGGCCACAGGCTGGAAACGTGCGTATCGATTTTATTTTTGGAATGTCAGTAAAGCTGGGGCATCGAATATGCAACACTTTCATACCGGCGCTTTACGAGTCGTTTGGCTGAACGGGCGCTTTCTCGTGGGTGAAACGACTGAAAAAGGCCGATCCCAACGGACCGATTCCTCTATGCAGCTTGAAAATGTTTCTCGTTTCCCGGCGGAGCCGTATAAAAGAAACGAGACCGGACTTGGCAAGTGGATGGTCGCCCTCAAGTGCCAAGTGAATGTCAGGCCGTTCATCTCAGCACCGTAACACAGCGTGCATAGTTTAAAACATCCAGCACATTTTAACTGTAGCAACCGTAAAAAAAAACTGTTCTTGTTAAAGTTAAGACTACATTAAATTTGACAAATTCTTGCTTTCTTTCCGTTTAAAATCGTACATATTATCTTTTCCTTCCTGACAGAGACATGAGGACGTATGACAGCAAAAGGCCGCAAGACCATCGCCTGAACAGTCCGACTATGCTGTGGACTGAACGACCATAGTTTGTTACCCTGCAAGGACAAAAGATATGTCACTTAGCTACACGTCCAGACCGGCTTCGTGTCCCACCCATTCTCCTACCAAGTGGGTGTGCAGCTGATGACTTTGTGCTTAATAAGCACCAGGAACCATTTTTTCCCCTCAAATACCAGATCAAAAGGGTGAGTACACATTTAAGATAAAAACAAATTCCTGAGAAAGTTGTGAATTTTTGGGTGAAATAAAGTTATACCAGTGGCTACTACAAGTATCAACCACATGCTGTTTTGGATGATGATGATGATATTAATTTTAAGCTATAGTGTGATAAAACAGTGATTACTGACAGAACGATTGTGGTCAGTAGACCAGATACAATGGCGTAGGCTTATAACGAAACACGAGGAAGTCATTAGTGATCGATTTGGCAGTTCTAATGAATATAATCCTACTTCGAAAAAGTAATAAGAGTTTGATTTTGTTAAATAAATTGAATGTATAGAGACTGGAAGGGGTTATAATTAAGTCAATTGTAATATAAACAACAAATATAATAATCCCTATACCTTGGTATTCTTCAATAATTTTAAATCATCCAGAAGTCTTTCTTGCTGGATAAATGCAATGTTATAAGAAGGATTTTGTATTATAATTGCATTGAACAATAATTGTAAGATATACTTGACAAAGTTCTGAACACATGTAGACGCTAGACCTGTTTGAAAATCGAGTGTAAACCTGAGAAATGATAAGAAGATAAATTCAATTCAATTCAATTCAATTAATTTATTTACGTGTTTGCCAACAGCAAGAAGCCAATAACAGGCAAACACTGATAATATATACAATAATAGTGAAATAAAAATTAAAAATCTTACACAAACGGATTAACTAAACTTATAAATGTGTTTAACAATAATGTGAATTTGATAAGGGATTATACTCCTCAGTTTCTTCACAGAAAATATTTGAAATGCGCAATCGGAGCAATTTTTCCGGGACATGCTCAGTGTGGGCTGAGCAGACCCGGACGGGATCAATAAATACTCTTCTCCCCACCACTAGACGTATCGACTTCACCCTCTGGTATAATGTGGCGGCCATGTATTCATGAGAGTCAAGCAGGACGTGGGAAAAGCCAATACTGTTACATCAGGGGTTCATACTGATGACGGGGTAGAATTATGTGGGTGGGAGGGTTGATTTACTGGGGGATGTCATCAGTGGAATAGAGAGACAAAGAAAATATAACAATTTGGAGAAGGGTGAAAACATTCTGGAATCTCAAATGAATATCTCACGTTTATAGTCAATGGGACAATCAATGTGAAATTTTATCTGCGTAACTGTAAATGATAAAGAAGATTAAAGTGTAAAACTGAAACATGTCTTTTTTAAAATTCTTTTGCATGAGATCGAGTACAGATAAGAAGCATCTTAACCCTTTCAAGTCGAAGGCTTATCTAAATATTACACAACTCATTTCCTGCCGCAAATAAAATATAACGCGTCCATTAATGAGGAACTCAACTGGTTAATTTTGTTTAAGAAAATAACAGCCGTTTATTTCGAGTATCATTAACTCTGCGCGCAACATACGAAGTCGCTGATTGTTAAAACAGATTCAATTCAACTAATTTATTTACGTGTTTGCCAACAGCAAGAAGCCAATAACAGGCAAACACTGATAATACATACAATAGTAATAGAATAATAATGAAAAATAGTACACAAACAGATTAACTAAACTTATACATGTACAGTATTAAATATAACAGCCAAATACAGGCAAGCCCAAAATAGAAACAATATTATACACAAAGAAAAATAAATTACATATTTAACACTAGGCTTTAAAGGGCTAATAGCGACAGTGCAGAAGTATACTCCAATCTGTTACAGCGATTTCTCATGCCTCGTTATGTCTGATGTTAATTTATAGTACGGATATCACACTGCACGGAGCAAGATAATATTTTTCCTTCTACTTTGTTGAATGCCTAAACTAAATCTGAAAGTGTTTTAGAGAAGACCTGTAGATTTCAAGCATATCTGTAAGTTAAGTAATGTATCCGTGTCTTGCACGAGAAGCCGCCTTTAAGAAATAATTATGAATATACATTTAACTTTACGTGAAATTGTTATAACCTATTCGACTGATACGATAAAATTAAGTCTGCGAAGTTCAAGTAGTTGGGACTGGTAGTAACAAGTCAAAACGGCATTAATATTGAAATTAAGTGCACATTAATTATTTAAATGTTGCCTAACAATCAGTTGAGAATACTTTACCGCCCGTAACCTTCGAAAGTTTAAAATACCAAACTTTATTTTTACTTATTTTGAATGCATGTTCAACTTTATGAGTTGAGGTTTTCACAGCGGTGATTATGAAGATTTCTGTCTTCTGGGTTGTTGCGCTGTGTAGTCTGGTCGATGTTTACGAACGTTTCAGAGGTCATACTGCCTCCGTCATCAGGGCGATTCTTAGTATGAAGATTTCTGTCTTCTGGGTTGTTGCGCTGTGTAGTCTGGTCGATGTTAACCAACGTTTCAGAGGTCATACTGCCTCCGTCATCAGGGCGATTCTTAGTATGAAGATTTCTGTCTTCTGGGTTGTTGCGCTGTGTAGTCTGGTCGATGTTAACCAACGTTTCAGAGGTCATACTGCCTCCGTCATCAGGGCGATTCTTAGTATGAAGATTTCTGTCTTCTGGGTTCTTGCGCTGTGTAGTCTGGTCGATGTTTACCAACGTTTCAGAGATCATACTGCCTCCGTCATCAGGGCGATTCTTAGTATGAAGATTTCTGTCTTCTGGGTTGTTGCGCTGTGTAGTCTGGTCGATGTTTACCAACGTTTCAGAGGTCATACTGCCTCCGTCATCAGGGCGATTCATCGCGATAAATACCACTTTCACAACAATAGAAATTCCCTTGTTTAGATAAATGAATATTAGCTACAGATGAAGGATAAGTACTGTAAACTGGAGTTTATTATTTGCTTAGTTATTTGGTTTATTTTTGATTACTCAGTGAGTTAGCTAGTCACTTGTTTTATCAGTTAATCGTGTTGTCTCATACAGTTAGAAGTTTAGTTGTCAGTCGCTTACTGATTCCTTATAAAGCTGTTAACCTTATGTCTTAATCAGTGAAATGTCTCAACTGTATTTCCATTATTCATTGAAAGTTCGCAGTTCCACAAAATTCACTGAACACTCGAAGCACTATTATTTTTATATATTTCACTTTCCGTAGAAACTAATATTGCTTTTGTCGTGTTCTTAAATTACTAGACAATTTGTAATTATGTTTTGTGTATATGAATTACTTGAACATAACGCCATCAAAGTAATATTCGTAACCGTTCCTGCAAGGTTTTTTTTTAAAAAACTCCTTTTCCTGTTGCCTTTTAGGCATATATTCTCATTGTACAGTTACAAATGGCTTGCGTGTTGAGAGGCTGAGCTGCTCGCATCTTTTTCCAGTTTTTTTCAAGAACGAAATAAATGCGCACCAGAACCGCCAGTGTTCCCAAGCGACATATCTCGTGTGTAGTATTGAAAGGGAATAACTGAGATTTTATAATTTATCCTCAACATCCGCTGATAAGTTTTGGCATGTTGGGGCTGAAAAGCAATTTAAGACATAGCAGTGGGTGAATGTGTGTTGGTTCAGTTTTGATGTGAAAGAAGACAGCAGCTAAAAGACAGCCACATCTTTTAACCCCCACCCCTTATAATACTAGCAACGGCAATCCCTACACTCGACAAAATCCTTCACTGATGAACCACCCTCACCCCCGGGCCTCATCACGCCGGATTAGAAGCACCCCCTGCCCGCAACCCCCAATGTAATCTCCATGCAATGATGCACACACTCTATTTATCTGATGGCCATTAGCAACCGACATGAGCGCGGATTTACAACTTCTATATAGTCTTTTGAGTCAACCTGTGGTCCGCGAGCAGGAAATGCACATTCCTCATGCGTCCAAACTGGCTTAGAACTACAAAGACTTTTTTTTAACCTTTGAGAACAGATGAACTGGCCCTTGGGATATTTAGCTCTGTCCATGCAACTTAGATATATTTTTTTAGACGCGTTGATTGCAAATTCGTATTTCCGTGCAGTCTTGTTTGAGCATCGCGTATGGATAAAAATTGAATTCATCTGGCAACTATAGAACATACTACTACCAAATTCAGTCGGAATCTGCCATTTACTTTTGTAGACTAAATATGTGGACAGACATGGTCACTAGTTATGCGTTTACTATATGTTTCTTGTACAAAAAACGCATAAAGGTACAACTAACTTGAGATTTTCAATTCTCACGACTGCGACATAGCCATGATGTTGGAGGCAGCAGACACGTCTGAAACGTGGCACAACATTGCAGAGGACAGTTATTTCTTAAAGTAGCGTATCTTTTTGAACAGGTCTCCACGTATCGATGTAGACGTCATTAAAAAATCTGCAAATCAAACACCGAAAGCTGGAAACAGCTGAATTACGCTGGCTGTTAAACGTTCTGCCTACTTTCTGTGGGACTAACGAGAAGGAGCAGTCCCCTTGAAGCTCAGTTGCGTAGGCTGCCATTCAAGTTCAGCAACCAAGATGGCTGACTTCCTACCCTCCCTTCCTGCATCAGTCCCTCGGGATGCGCTGACTTATTGATCTTCCCCCGGTTCGCTGCAACCAGCCAGGTGAGTCGCCATCTTGTGTTGCCTATATGCCCCGCGGTTGTAATGGGGTGAAATCTTCAGGGAGTGCTTTGTTTGCGCTCTTCAGAACGGAAAAGAACTCTGTAAAACCGTTAGAAAACGAGCGAGGAATTTTTTTTACACTGGTGTCAATTTTAAAGTCTAAGAAATCTTGTCCGATTCTCAAGTCAAATAAACAGATAAACAAAAAATTTAAGTGAACACCTTTCATGTCAAGTTTCCAGTTAATAAAGTTACTAGTATTAACACAAATTAGCTATGATGATGACCGATTCCTGGGAAATACTCAGCAGTAGTATTCCACACTGATAGTTGTTGAGTTAATTTAGTTCCGGTATGTATAGGTTCAATGAACCTTTCACGTTACACGAAATTAATACGTTTTGTGAAAAAGGTGTCACCTCAAATTAAATTCCTTCAAGACAAAAATACAGACTTAATTAACACGTAAAATTATTATTTAAAAATTTTGAAAGTGGTAAATATGCAAATAAATATAAAAAAGCATAATTCGACAGAGTAGTGTTTTTAGTTATGTGGTTAGCTTTGCAGAACAAAGTGTGTTTCTGCAATAAATTAACTTCATGACTAATGACGCATGCAACCGACAAAAGAGAGACAGACAGAAAAAGGAAAATATGCTTATTCCTAATTGGAGCGTTTCTTGTTAATTTTATGGATGGAAGAACTTCAATGCGAAATTTCTCATTGGGGATGGGTGCATTCCAACCTATATATGGGAAGATAAAAGAAGTCACGTAAATGAGAAATTCTTCCGGAGAAAAAACTTCTGTTTCAGAATCCGTATTCTGATTTTTGAATGCTAGATTTTGAGGAGTTGTGAAGTTTGGAAGACACGTTCCTACATCAAAGCTTTGCACGAGTACAAAGTGCTGATAGCAAATCAGCGCTTTCTGCATTTCCTGTGTATTGAACTCCTTTGCTGACGTCGATTCCACTGCACAGTTGCTTCAGGTTTCAACATATACCAGACACAAAGTTGACTGTACTGATGACCTGTGCAATAAAACGAGATTGGAAAGGTGTAATCTTTGGAGCACATTGACATTCAAAAGGCGTTATTTGCGCCACGTCACGCGTGTCTATATTGCACTGAAGTGATTTGAGGTAATCGTTGTGTCTTAGGCTATTGTTGATGTCAGTTCAGGTCATGTAGGTTGATTACCCTGGTATGGACAATGACTTCCGTTGAATACAACGGCGTGAAACGCGACAGACAGACAGACATAGATGGACCCATCAGGTTTCTTCGCTCTCGAAAGAACATGAAGAGAACGAATAGTTTCCCAAAGCCTAAACACCACGCCAAGAAGGCGGTATCTTATCCTCAATAGTGATTTTCTGATCCGAGTGCAGCACTTTATATATATGCTTTAGAGGAGCATCGTGTTAGCGGTAGTAAGTCAATGTATTCTAACGAGCACACCTTTCCGACCTTCATAATTAGCACTTAAACATCAGATAATGTAAGTAAACAATCTTACGTGGTTCGTAAAGTGGAGAATTATAAATTCTTATTTAGTGGGCGTCACTCCTGAAATTCGTCACTTGAAACATTATTCGTGGACCTGTTTATGAATCACTGGATTAGCAGATACTTTTAGACTCACCTTTTGGTTAACAAGCGTTAAAACTTTTCGCCTTTAACGTAGTAAATTAGACCTTGTCTCCTTTAATTCCACTAATAGACGTGTCAGTGCCAACATAAACTTTCACACGTGAATTTAAAGTGATTCTTCAACTGGCATTAGTCCTAAGTATTTCCTGTGACCTGCATCACCTTATGTTGCATTTACTTTATTACGCACTGTATACAGTGTATATATGTTGGTCTCAACATCATTTTTTCTTTTGTCGAGTGTTCTCCGTTTCTGTGTCTTTGGTATAGTTGGCAGGCGACCGTAACCAGTTTGCATTGCAAAAGCGGTTTACGTCCATCGCCGTTTTGGTCTTTGGCAAACGTATTATGTATAAAGTGATTATTATGTGACACCAAACTTGTACAATATTTGACAACGGGAACACATATTCAAAAGTTTGTCATAAGTACTTAATTTGGTTTAAGTTATTGTAAGAATATTCGATAAAGAAATTGTGATAATATTTACACAGGTTATTTTTCGAGTATCGATTATCACAAATACACATCGTGTCTTACCCTGAGCAGTGCTAGCACATTTTCGGCCCTTCTGCTCGAAGGTCCTTATGTTGGTAATGTAGATGATAGTGTGTTAAGAAGTGTCAAGAAGAACTGCTTCTAATGGCACGATTTTCTTACAATAACTAAGATATTTTAATTGGTGCCTGTAATTTGAATCATGCGACATGTACATAAGCATTATTTCTTTTAGAACCTTAAAAGGACATTGAAAAGTTCTGGTTTTTGAATACGTTCTTCCTACATCTACTTCTTTGAGAAATATCTACCCAGCACGTGGGGTAGGCTATATCTCTAATAAAAATAATTGCTCTCCTACCCTTGGCGTGATGCACTGCGTTCCCCCAGAGAGGTCGGCACCCTCCTTGCATGCACTTGTCCGCAATTTGCGTAACGAAAAGTCACGTGCCGCGGGACCGATTCTTGTTATGTCCCGGTCACGTGACCGGCTACGTGACGTCACGACCTCTGTCTATCATCTATGCTAGTTCCGGCACAAAATAAAGGGCATAACTGCCCTAAACATCGTATCAAAGGGCAGGTACGTTAAACTAAACAAATCAAAGTAAGTAATTCGTTTGAATTTAGTTTTATTTATGCTTGGCGCTTCTTCTCTGTCTGGAACATTGAGAAGTAAGTTCGTTTAAGATTCCGCCTCTGTAAAATGTCCGTCCGCAAGGTTTTGTAATTAGCGCAGCGCACATGCAGTAAATTAAAACAATGATTCAGTGGCAAATACCGCATGCCAGGAGGGCCCATCAGTTCTTTGTGTGGCAGAGTTTTCATCGAGAAATTTGTTTTATTTGTGCGTATACAACGCCTTACGGAAGTTATATACACGTCTCCACTCTTTCGAATCTATAAAAATGCTTTTTTAACGCAGATTAGACGGCACAATATTTATCATTAACTTCTTAAGAAGTGCTGAAGGATGAAAAAACATAGCATTGGAGATAATGATTTGTATTTATGTGTTCAAATGGACAGAATACGTTTACACAGGAAAAAGTGTTCAGAACACAGATTGAATGGCAGAAGATAGATTGTATTCTGAGTTTCTGTTTATGAGTAAGAACAGATACTGTGGGACCTCTCACTCTTGAGACTGAAGCCTGAACAGACTTAAAGCTTGTCGTGGAAAGGCAAAGGAAGATGGAGAAGAAGAATGAGAAAAGACGTAGCGAAACAAGAGGAGAGGAAAGTATGACTAAGAAGAAAAGATATGAAAAGAAGTAGAAGAATAAGAATCAGAAGACGAATACAACAATAAGAAAGAGAGAAAACACACAGTCACTGGTCCGCAGTGTAGATACTACAGGTCTCGGACCAGGTCACCATTCTGACCTTCGAAGAGCGTTTTGTCTAACGCGCCAATTTCAACATTACACATTATAAAGACTTCAGGACAAAACATTAGTTCACTCTTCCACCAAACCATTTAGTTACAAATCGCCATTGTGACCAACTTGAATATGAAGAGCATGCCCAAGTCGTACACAACAACCCATCAATGGCTATGTGTACTCCGTTTACAAATCTTATTTATTATTAAAATGAGGGTTGGGCCCCGTTTTAATTCCCGCTGTATAGGGAGCCATGTTTCACCGTATAGTGACGTCCAAAGTCTGCCATATGTCGCGAAGGAAGTCATAGAACCACAGAGCCTGGAGGGCCGCAACACGTACAACATACGGCTTGTGGCGTGATGCCTATTGCCCAGGCGAGGTGACGCACTTTTAGCATAACTTGAAGGGTTTCTGCCTCAGACTTACAACTTTTAAGCATTCTTTGCACAACGTAAACGAACCGAAGACATGTAGGACAAATCATGTCATGTTTCACACAAGGTCGGATTCTTAATGCCCTTGATATTGTATGTTATGCAGTCCCGCACGAGTCATTATATACTCTTACTTAAAACTCCCTCCTTTAATTTACTTTTTTCTTATCCTTCAGTCTTTGTCTTTTTCATACCTTCGTTTCTGAACGTGACGTTACTGCACAATAGTGTGTTTACAAAGGCTGTATACAATCATACATGAAACTAGCTCTTAGTCGGTTAATGCACAGCTTACGTCGCGGTGGCGCTAAAGTTCCATACCAAGTGCTTGATGGAAGAATTGCACAAGGGACTTTAATATGACTGCATACACAAATAATTCAAAGGAATCGTTAAACAAGCCACTCAATTTTGAACCATACTACCATGACATTTATTAGTCAGTCAATGGCATAGTTAGGCCCATAGTAGTTAATCGAGTGATGTTATGATTTTGAAACTACCTCTTTTTACTTCCCACACCCTACGAAATTAAGTTATAGATTCATTTTCAGACAGGATCCTTCTAAACGCATTTCTGCTGATCGGCTTTCATTATTACTACGTTTCACTTCCGTTTTGTTTCAATATGTTGACTCTCAAATTCCATATTTTAGAGACTCAGCATTACGAAGCCCCCTACCATGTCCTCTGCAGACGCTAGAAAAATGCAAACCGCCAAGTCTGGTTTCTCTTACTTCACGTGCTGGCTGATAACGAGCAAACATGTCGTAAACTTGAACAACGTGGCATCCGGAATTCCAGAGTACCAGGTACAGCACTGATAACACCGTTGTTAAGTTTTATTGCACTACATTAAGTAACGCATTCCAATAAGTCAATGTTTCTCAACCAGTGGCTTGCCATGTATCTCTGCAGTCTAGTTGGTAATTACCATTGTTTCAGAGGAGAAAATTTCCTCCATTATCAGGGGTATATAACAGCGGTCAATATCCACCACATCACACGGCGCAACATCCCAGAAGGCAGACGTCTTCAATTATTTTCTTGTTATAGCTGGAAATTTCGGCGTAACAAGCATCAGGAAAAGAGACTGAGTTTTTCCGCGAATGTACTGAATGAGCAGTCTTAGACAGTCGACAGAATGTGATACAATAGTCGTGAAGTTTAAGGATCATAATTCTTTTTCCTTTTTAACATTTGTCCCGCACGGTCTGCTTTAAGGGTCATAATGTGTAGGTTATAAATGCGTGGAGTTTACTACAGCACTGTTTATGCGCCTTAGTGCTTAGACGTAGGAGTATGTTTACCTTCATAGCTAGCCTAATGCACATCTGCGGATTTATGATCGCATCTTGTTCGTCTTAGCATGACCAAACCCTTGCATGAAGATGGGACTATAGAGTAATGATTTTAGGGTGGGTTGCAGGGGTTGCCGATCAACCCCTCGGCTTAATGATCACATAGATCCATGTCTTGTGAGCCGCCGCACGCTCCACAGTCTACTCTTCCGGCCACGTGGCCGGATCCAATATGGCGTCTCCCCACCACGCACGTGCCCTCACCCTGTTTCATTTAGAAGACACAGTCAACTAAACGCGGATTACAGGGTGAGAAATGTGCCCAGAAATCATTTTGACAGCAGGTTTAGCCCCAGAGAACAAAGCTTGATTGAGTAACTTTTATTACTTTTTTCTCAAAAAAATGTCGAACGGCGTACCTTATCTGTTTGTAGACTACTTACCATCCGAAGACAATAGTTTTACCTAAGATGGAAGATGTAAGTGAAAGATGGAGAAAACTGCGCAAAGAGGAGATGAAAATTTATACTTTTTACATATTGCCTAATATTGCTGTTGTGGACAGGGAACGAAGCAAGCATCCGAAATGAGAAACATGTGTAATATTTTGCTGGAAAGTCTAGAGGGAAGAGGCACATTGCAGACACATGCATAAGGGACGATAATAATAAAATGAATATCAGGCAAGTGAGCCTAGTTTGTGGAGGTGGAGACTCCGTATAACTGACTCAAGAAAGGATTTAATGAGGGGCTTCTGAAAAAGACTGATTAACAATCACCATTTTTGAGCAACTCACTGCGCAATGTCATTACTTGGTAGGTTAATTAACTATTTATTACTAATGATTAAATAAGCTAAGACATTAAAGATACATGCAAAGGTTGTGACTGGAATTCGATTCTAGAAAATAAAGAGATATTTCTGCAAGATATGAAACTTTTACTGCTACTGAGTGCAGAGAATCTTCTCTCCCGAGAAAAAGTTGAAAGGATATGTCACTTTGCCGTCACCGCGTCCTGTCTCCTAAGCAATGAGCACGGGAGGAAACACGGCCTTTCTTTGAGGTTAAAGAAATTCAAACGCGAATTTGATCATTCATTTCATACACTGCTTATGTTAAGTAAGTGTGGAGCTTGACCTCCACTATTCCTTATGCTTTCATTGTGTGGTGCCTAGACAAAGGTGTAACTTCACCCTTACGTTAGCTGGGTCGTCCATAGAGCCGGTGTTAATATAGTGCCGAAATAGACACACGCATGACCCTTACAGGGAATCGAAATCCTGACGTCATTCCTCATACGCAGTGAAGTTTTCTGACTGAACTATGCTGCGTGATCAACTTTACAAACAGGCGCCAAATAAATTAAGAGAGATGAAAGCAAGGAATAAGCGTCCAGAAGCCACTGGGCTTGGTTCATCATGAAATATCATGTTGCAGAAAGCCTCGTGTTCCCCGGGAGTTGTGTGAGCCTCCCCCCCCCCCCCCCCCCACTGTGGAGGGTGAAGCCCCCGTTTCATTACTGCAGCACTTAGCCGCCGCGTCCAATTAAAAGCCGAACCGAAGCTTTTATCCCACAGCCCGCAGGGGCTGCACCAATATCAGTCCTAATAAAACATTCGGTCTTATTGAGGCTGCGAACGTGAGAATTACATGAGGTTTGGGACCTGAGAACTCAGCTCAGGGTCCAAAGCTCGGCTTTCTTGGTGACGGTGATGAACGTTCAAGGAGTGACCGATTTAACCCCACAGTACAGAGTATAGCATGATACGTGTGTAATTATTAATCTGATCTTGAACTTTGCGTAGACCCAGTACACAGGAGTGGAAGTTTCTGGAGAACAGCAGTATTGTTTACTAAGTGTACAGGGACACTTTTATCAGTCGCTGAGGTTAAGCACTGCAGATAATGAGTATGTTTATATCCTATGAACAGAGTTGAAACTTTTGTGTTTTTTACAATACTGTCATGTAATTCTTATGAAGTATAAGAAATTCAGGAATGAGCCGCGTCGAATGTTAGAAGTTTTCGAACGTTCCAACGAGAACTGCTTTTGCCATTCTCCGTCCTACAACTCTCGCCACCTATTGTCGGCTTTGTAGGTGGCTTTATAGAAACCCCAGTATATATTTTCGCTGAAGATGGCAACTAATTTTTTTGCCGAAACGTTAAAAGAAACCTGCAACATTAAACACGGCTTATTCCCGAAAGGTGAAGTTGTAAACTGAACTCCAGTTGTGAAAGTCGAAGGATAAGAATGAAATAGTTTAGTCAAGTTGATGGTTCTGGGATTTTATCAAGGATTTATCATGGAACTCCTCTGATCTGTCTCTAGCAACAAATTTAGGTCTATCTGGATTCAAGAATTCATTAAACCGACAGTTGTTTTCGACTGTATCACTTCTACTTCTTCTTCTACTCCTCCTTCTTCCTCGCCTTCTCTTTATCTTCCTCCTAATTTTATTCTATTACTTCTTTCTTTTAAGAACATGTAGAAACCTCAGCCATCCCTTCAGGTAAGTCAAATAGACTTACATGGAAAGCACACATCTTCTTTAATGTGATATAATTTTTTACCCTGTCCATATGGTTACGTTCTTTAATACGTGCATCATGTTGGTTGCCATAGCAATGTGCAGTCAGGACAAATCCACTACTCATTCATCAATACAGTCTCCCCGCTCATCCTGCAACTTAAACTCTAATCAATTTTACGTCTGTAATTTCTATCCGAAGAGTCGTGAGAACTGATCACGATTTCTGCTGACTTATAGTACACTCCACTTTAGCTTTGATTCGTTCTTTTTCCTTTGGTAATTCTAAACTCCTAGTTCCCATGTTTGTAACTCTTGCAAAGATGAAATCGAATGCAGGTGTACGCCATTGTGGTACTGGGTGTTCAACAAATTTGCTCACACTACTATCAAGAGAGTAAACAACGAAACTGAAAGTCGCAGTGCGGTGCTTAGCAATAGGTTTGTGATTCACGTTTCGGTTGAAGATCTGTTATCCTCTGTAAAGTGTATGATTTTTTCTTCAGCCCTTCTGGGAAAATTCGGGTAAAGTTAATTCAAATATCGTGACATCTGCATCGTGTTATATCAGGTTTAAATATTCCCAGTGCGGAATGCAATTGAAACATGTACACACATGCACTGTTCTTAAAGTAAACCCCATTCGCATAAAACTGCAGAATGTGTCGCTGTGAAATGACTATCACGTCATCCCTCGATGTAAAGCAAATTGGTTGTTCCAAACTCAGCGCAAATGTTTCGACAGTTGTACACAAACTCTGTGAGAAAATCCAATAGTCGGGTCGTAATGAAATTAAATCTCCCCTTTTGAAGCATGAGCGATCCCTGTTTGGTCAGATGTTCCACAGAGAACAGCGAGATTCAGGGCTACGGATTGCTTCCCACCCACCAGGACCACTGACAGGATCTCTGTATCAGACGGAGATGAGCGCAAGTTTGTTTAATTTAAGAGTGTTTTCACTGCCATTTATTTATTTCGACGTTAATGAAGACGAGGTGTATGCAGGCGTGCTTAGTAAGAAACAAAATGGTTGCCTAAACAAGCGTAACAGATAAGAAAGAATGTACCAGCTAATTAAATAACTAAGTAACAAACTGACAGACGAAAAAACAACATAATTTAAGCACCACGCCATGAAAATGTATGGGGGAATGTAGGTATAGCTTCAAACAAGCCCAGAGCCGATCTGAACACAAAATATAAATCTAACCAAGTAACAAAGTAATGAGTTAAACAAGACATAAAGTAGGTTAAACAACAATCTAAGGAACTAACTGAATATCCAAGTCAAAAATTTGTAGTATCTATTTATTGTATTATAAGAAACTGAAAATTCGGTCATCGTAGGTTCTAAAGCACGACATTCTGAACAAGAGCGATAAAGAATGTTCCTGTAAGAAGTGAATATGATTTGAGAATTGCATATCTTATTGGCTTTAATGTTAATTTATTGCTCATATGTCTCAGCCAACGCGAACTGTTTACGTAGCAAAAAATGTAAATTGTTCTTCAGCAGAACGTGCTTGCATACGACCTTACCTTCCTGTTTATTAGTCGCAGACATTAAAAGTGTCATAGGTCGAACAGCCACTGGCCTTTATGGGGATATATAAATCGATTATTAAGAAGATCTTCACATTACACAGCCATAATTTAACTAGTATTTTGTTTAATACATATCATACCAAAAAGTGTTCATAAAAGGTTGCAGATTTTAATAAAATCTTACAGCCGGTATTATATTACATACCTACATTACTTCTTAAAATCAAGTGCTTTAAAGTTCATTGTGACTGACGTAAAACGGATGGTTTTTGTTCTTACACGGACCAAATTTCAATTCGATCAACAGAGCATCAATACGGACGATTAATGAAAATCCGTCGAGTAGTTTCGCATTCTATGCTAAGAGTCGGACAAGTAATACTACCCCATTGTGGGTTCATTTTATGCACTTTACAAAGAACGTGGCCATGTTGGCCGTGGCCCTGCTGACCGCAGAGCACCTGATGAGGATTAAGTAAACTAAAGCCGTATCTAAAAGGTTTTCCGCCACAATGGCGTTGCTCATTAGGAAGTCAGCTGACTGACAGCGGGATTGGGGGGTGGGGGTGGGGGGGGGGGTGGACGAATATATTTCCCTTGAGGTACAGGAGAAAACAGTCGACGAGACCGTCGCGACGCTGACACACACATGCGATGTTCAGATGTCACTCAGGTGCCGGATTAAAAGACCGACCTAGAGGACTGAAGCTTGCAGCAGCGGGTTCGAATCCAGCTGAAATTATACATAAACCTAACACATGCGGGTGAACATTCTTATATCCTATGTCCTATATGAAATCACAAAACTGGAACGCAATGACAGGCTTTTGTGATGTCGGTTATGGTCTTTCGGATTCCATAATAACAGAGTTATTTGGATAACTGAATAGCTACCTATTGCTTAAGGAAGCCTTTTATCGAAGTCTGTGGAAAATCTGGCAGCGTCTGTCCATGTACCAGGGCGATGTATCAAGTGTGATAGAAATGCTTACTTAATACAATAACATGGGAAAAAATCACGGTTTACTCCGCTTCTCCCCTTTGAATAACGTACGTGTCAATTAATTTATAATTGTATATGACTGAAAATGTGATTAGTCTATCTGTGCCTTTGCTACTTCATGGGAAACAAATTTGGCATTTTTCACATAACCTCTGAGTCACGAGAGCTAGGAACTATGGAAACTGCAATAACAGTTACAGATGGCTTTGTGTTTAGTACAACTTTCTCTGGTACAGGAATCGTCACGACAAGGAGCAATACTCTAAAATAGAGGAGGCCTAAAATTTAGGATCTAGTCACGACAGTTCGTGGCCTGAAGCGACAATTGGTTTGATAAATGTTTTTCATCATTTTGTTATAAACGCATGACGTGGTTATGAAACATCAACAGTTTTGCAAGCGTTTTATACAATAACAGCTGAAGGTGCAATGAGAATTATAATGAAACCTGCGAGTTGATTACTAGCTTCACGTCGCAGGCTGGCGAACTAAGTAGCAATTTTCTGAACGACATTTATGATACACAGGAATTGCTGCTAAAATGTAGACACTTTTATAATAATTATTTCGGTAAAATGTAATGGAATAAAGCCACAAGACAGCTTCTGCATCAGACTCCTTGGGGACTTGGCGATCGTGATCTACGAATCTACATTTCAATTTCTTGCAAAGATTTTGATTTGAATTTTGTGAAATTTTACGCACTTGTGAAATACGAGTAAGTAAGTAGTTTATTGCAGATAAGTTTAAAGAATATTTGGATAAAGTAGCCATTTACTGTTGTAATTTATCGTAAACACCTGCCTCAGCTTTATATTCTTTCAACTAGAATATGGGTTACGCAAATAGATTATAGATTTCTTCATATTTGATGGAGTAAAAGAATCACAGACTTGCTATATTTATGTGGTTGATGCAGCTTTAAGCCCTTATAACCGGGAGACCGGAGTTAAATGTGTTATTACCTTTATTTACATCATATGAGCTGGGGGAGACATTTTTAGAAATAAGTTCTATTTGAAATCCACGTAAAGCATCGTTATCGTCAAATAATACGAATCAAAATTAAATTCGCCCAAACAATTTTAATTTATAATCCCGAAATCAGATTTTATGAAAATGTATTTAGTAGTTTCAAAGATGAAACATGTGAATATTCTGACTGACACTCGAAAATCCCACGTACTCTTGCGCTACTTGCACGGCGTCATACCACAGAAGGAAACACTGAGGAAATCATGTTAACATATATTCAGCCGGTATAGGAAATGTATGTGGTGAGTGTTCGTATCTGCGAAAACGATCTGCGTCTCCTTGGCAGCCAACCGCAATGAGGAGAGGAAAAGAGGAGAGCGGATAAAAATTCACAATGCTTGATCCCTCAGTTACGCGTGTCTGTACAGAGGAAGAAATGAAAGATGTTACGGATTGCACACGATCCATAAAACCGTGAGCATTCATGCATCCATTCATTCAGAGGAGACAGTTGAATCACCCTCGCAAGCGAAATGGCCCGGGGGACATCAGACAGTGCTAAAAGTCATCGGATTCCATAGTGACTCATGTATGTATATGATGCTATCATCTCCGGAGATAAAACCACCCCCAGAAGAAAGGGGTTGGGGCGTCATGTAACAACAGGGCTGGAAAAATGCATTTTTAAGCAGATAACATTCCCCCCCCCCCCAACGGCCGCGACGGGCAATGCTGTAACTGTGGCGGTGGAGTCACGCAAGTTCGAATCATGAAAGTTCGGATTCAGGAAACCTCTGGAAGAGGGGATAACAAAGTTCGAATTCTGATGCAAAATACAGAAGAAACATGTTCTGAAGATTTCTGTTTCTGTTACATCTTGTACTTCCATATGATGAAAGAAATAAAGCCAGTTCCTGAAACGCTGTATTTTTAAAAATATTGGCACATGCTCAAAGCCCAATAAATTAGATGTAAAGATGACTGCCTTCTGGGTAAGTGCTGTGTCGTCTAGTACAAGTTTACTGACGTTTCAGAGATATTTGCTGCCTGCATTATCAGAAAACAGCAATTTTCATACTCGTCGCCTTGAGAACCCAATATCTCACAGATTTGTTTTAAAGAAGACAGAACTGCTGAACTGAAAGTAGAGGCTAGACTGAACGGGTCCCACCGTTTGTTTTTATTTATAATAATTTATAAAACATCTTTAATACAGGAGGCCATGTTTCGAAGTGAGAAGTAGCAACAAAACGATAAATATGTTACAGTTTATTGTCAGCAGTTTCCTAAAGCCGTGATGTGTTTTGCAGGAGCTCTGAGCCAGGGCAACCAACATCTGCGTGAAAACTTATAGTGCACACATATGGCCATACTCCCCCTTCCGTCCCCACTACTAACACGATTATATTCATTCTCTTAAATCTGATGTAGTCTTCCGATCTCTCGAAAATGAGATGTGATTTTGTGCTTGACTCTAATTATTTAAAGATTTGGGAGAAGTAGAAATATAACATTAAAATGGAGGTCCTGCATTGGTAGATTGTGAGGACGATAGGTTTATAAATCTGGTTAAAAATCGTGTCGAATAGCGAACATTAATATTGGTGATACTGAACCTTCGGCTTCTGTTGAAAGTGTGTTCGTTAGCAAGCCACTCAGTTAAGCATTCAGTTTGTTAGTCAGTGAGTTAGGAATCTGGTAAATTCTGTTTGAGTTCTATGCAAAGCAGGACCGATACGGAACAGAGTTATATGATATGAGAACTTTTGGTGTATCCTGTACACAAAGTTTCATCTAAATGTGTTGACTAGTTTGGAAACTGCAAGACTAGGACGAATACCAATTACACACCAAGTTCTTATGCAATAACTTCAAGTTCTGAACTGGGATGGAGGAACGGCCTGTCGGATGCAAATTACTGTGTGAGCAGCAGAAATCTTTGCGCCCACCTATTCTGTGTCACAGTAACTTACAGAGGAGTGCTGGCTGCTATCTAGCTGAGCAGGTACATGTGTTACACACCAGGGCAGGGGTGCCAAATTTGCACAGGGACAGGAAAGCATTGCACGTTCCAGCGCAAGAATTCTTCTCAGATCCTTTAAATGAGAGAGCTAACTAAATTTTGTTCAAAGAGTATATTCATGCATTTCGTATGTTTCTTAGAATAAGCAATGATTGTTCTCTTAACGGCATTAATAGACTGATCGTTATAATGGAGACGTGTAAGTTTCTGTTTGAGGTAGAACATTAATTTTTAAATAATATTTAGATGAACTTCGTACTCAATAGGGTTAAATGTCCACTCCATACAGTCTTGTTATAAGATGTAAAATAGGAATAAATTTATTTTTTATGTTCATCCAATTTACAATTTTACACTCTTTACAAAAATAAGAAGAATGAGGAGCAGGCAAGGAACAAGAACAAGGAAGAGAAGAAGAATAGGAATGAAAGTATGAGGAGAGGCATCAGGTGGAGTGGAAGAGGGAAGAAAAAGTAGAGGAAAAATAAAGACGGGAAACAAGGGATGAGAGAAGATAAGGAAAAGAAGAAAAAATCAGAAGGAAAGAAAAAATCACAAAGATGGCTGTCTGCTGGGTTATAGCGTCGTGTAATCTACTTGGAGTTTACCATCGCCCTGATAAAGGAGGCAGCAATGAACTCTGAAACGTTGGCAAACTTCTACTACCAGACTATATAGCGCTACGTCCTAGAAGACAATCATCTTCGTACACACCGTTGTGAGAACCTCAAACCCTAAGAAGAATCACTGTCTGTTTCAAAAACCAAAAATTGAAATTTTAAACTTTTCAGTCTGTAACGTATTAATGCTTCACACTAAATCTCGTCTAGACTACAGTATTGTCCTCAGGACATTTATATTTAGTGTATTCTATACTTTTAGTTGATGAAGTAGGGCGTATTTCAGCCATCTACAAAATTGTAATTGAATTTTGTTACGTTTCACTGTGCAACAGTGTTTTGTATATCCCTGTAAAATACGAATGGAGAAACTGCAAACTTCGCAGCAAGAGAAAAAAAAGCTGTAGATGCGAGTGGCATATGTAATTTAGCTTCAATGTACAACTGTTTACATAGTGTATTTTTATTTACCTGTGAAAGCTTTGAAAATTGTTCATAATATCAAGTTATACCAGCAAACATGCCCATGTTTTGTGGTTTATTATTTTATCTTGATTTAACTTAATAAGGCAATCAAATCTACGCACAAAGGCAGTTTCTTGTATAAATCATCTTGTGATTATTGCTGTTTTTTGGGTTCTATCATGCGGAACGGAATTAATGCTTGCTTATTTACAAGTTCAGAGCTGCAATGGTGTTGCTTTTCAGGACAGAAAGCTCTCATGTGCGATAAACACGTAATTTATTGAGATAACAGAAATATGGGAATCTCTTTGACTGTTTATAATCATTTGGTGTTATCAGACAGTCGAGACATGTTTGCCGAATTATTTGATATAGAATCTCGTTGTAAATACATCACTGCAGAAATTATCACGGAAGTTTCTTCCTTTTAAGGCTCCGGAGAAACAAAACGCCTTCTTCTGAATTCTACGAACTGTGTTTCGCTATGTATTTGCTTTCCCACCCTTTCGTTCCGTTCTGATTCAAGTACGGACACTTACAGACACTAAATAATTGTCCTCGTTCTATATAAAATCTGCCTTCTTCAGTAGCAGAATTACAGTTCGTGTGGTGGGAACAACACTAGCGCTATTCAGTTTTTTTTTGTAGGATTTAATATGGTGATATATTAATTAACCTTTGATTATGTACCGAAGACGTTTCAACTGCAGAGTTATAAGACGTTAAACGAGATGAGAAGAAAAACAGTAATGATGATTAGACAAAAAATTCGTGTTTTACCTCAAACAAATAACTGGACAGTATCATTATTTAAGGTCATCCAGTCATTTGACGCTACGTAGCGTATGCTGTTGATAAGGCGTTGTTGAATAACAAAAGACACACAGAAAGATAAAATGTTACAAAAACAAAATCTGGCAACCAAGGAACCAAAATATTTGTGTCAAAGTACAACAGTTTAATCGTAAAGTCTCAGAGGAAAGTTGCATTTTTTGCACTTTTTCATCTGCCTAGTTGTAGGACTATTGTGAATGAACTGGAAAGGTTGTCGAAGGAAGACAGCGTCTCCTACTTGCAGAACAATGTCTGGAGAAACTGACGAAACCAGGAAAATCTTTACTTTCTCAGGATATTCCGAGATTCTAGTCCGGAACATGTCGCATACAAAGTCGAGTACCAGCCTCTCGACCGTAACGCTCGTTTCAAGGCATAGATGAGAGGATAATATTAAAAAGGATATAATATCCCGTAGGATTTGAAGACTGGATTAGCATTCAGCTGACCCAGGATAGAAGCCGACATCGGGCATGTGCGAATGAATACAGTGATGAAGATTCGCGTTCCTCGAAAGCAGGAGATAACTAAGGCCAACAAATTTGTTATCGTTGATTTGTGGATCTATGTTACAAAACGTACTTTCGGTTTATGACTTTGGTTTGAAATCAAGTCGAGTGGACGAATAGAACTCGGGGGAGTTTGTTAGACGCTTGCAAGGAAGCAAAGCAAACATTCATAGTCAGTCAACAATCGATCTGTGGTTCAGCCATCTTGTTCCTACCTGGAGACCACCCGTGTGACGTCACGTCGCAACGCCTCCCCCTCCCCACCCGCGATGACATCCTATTGTCTCCATGGCGACAGACTGGCGCCGGCGTACGAGAACGCGAGCCTGAATCCGAAATCACGACGAAGGAAGGAATGTCTTCCATTGTGGCCATGCCTTGCTGGTGTGTTCTGGCGGATTCCATCAAAATCTGTTGCGAATGACCGTAAAAAATACAGTTCCAGTAGCTGACCACTCACTCCTCGGACCAAGACGGTAGATTGCAGACGTGGAGAAAATAAATTACGCTTTTTGAAACGAGTAGTCTTCGCCTAATAATGTTAGAGATCAAACGGCTGGACACAAGTTAAGCCGAACGTCGTGGTCCAATGGTCATCTCTCGAATGTCTGCACAGAGACCAGTTGTCCTCACTCTGGTTTTCGTGGTCTATAGTTGGTCCTCCAGCTTGGTCCGGGGGTGGGCAGAGGACTGATTACCCTTACCTTGAGAAAGTAACATGAGACGTCCTCGTACACAGAGCTTTCTTGTGAACACGTAATGAAAACTCAAATTCCATTAATGGTGGCCAATTTCGTGAGGAGCTGCACGACTGTTAAATTTTTAGTAATCCCTCTGCTCTATGGAGTTCGTTAGAAAGATGAATAAATAGTTAATCAGAACAAGAACTAATCATAAACATTCAGGTGGGATAATGAATCACGATTTTCTGTAAGCTAACGCTATTTCAGGTGTGTCTTTAAGTGTTCCTACACTGAAGCAGGACTTCAAACGTATCACTGGTTCCTATGCAAACAGTCTCCCACTTGTATTCTGCAAGTCACGTGTAGTACTCTGTAATTATATACTTTCTATATTCAGGTTTGCTCCATGTTTGTTCCTGTCTTTGTCGTCATGGTATAATATTTCAAGACAAGTGAACACAGCGGGCCATGCGATTTTCACGTGAGAAGCGCGAAACGGCCTCTATTATGATGACAATGGTGAGTTCACGTGAGAAACAGGATAGCATTGTCTTGTACATGGGAGTCATGTCGTGGGAGACTTCCAGACCAAATCTTCGTCATTACAATTTCATTATGAGGGGCAATTACAGTACAAAGACCTGCTGTTTCATAGAACGATATAGCTTGAAGAGCATATAAAACAATATTTGTCTAGCCTTGAACAACAAACATATTACCAGAATTGATATTTTATAAAAGTAATGGCTGTTTCTGTAATGTATGTGAAAGTAAAACTTCGGTTAGGAAGACCAGAGCGTTAGTAAGATTGTAGCAGTTGACGGAATTAGTACATTGGACAAAATGATGTTCTGCCTCCGTCATCAGGGCGATCTCTGAAACCTTTGAAACATTGGTAAACATCTACCAGACTACACAGCGCAACAACCCAGAAGACAGAAATCTTCAATTCAATTCAATATGTATCGTGATTGATTTAGCAACACTGGATTACTACATACAATAACTGAACGTAATAGTCAGTGAAATATTTACATTCCTCGTCTTATTTTTAATATAATATATTATGTATAGTCTGATTTGAAGAAAAATTCCAAATTTTGCTATTTGCTGGGAGTGTAGTGGTTTTGGGATGTCAGAATCTCCGTCCACGGAATCTGAATATGGACTTAAGATACCTCTAAAACAGACGAGAAGAAGACTTGAAACGGACTATTCCGCCAAGCAGAGGAATGAACAGAATCCTTATGCCTCTAAGATCCCATGTGGGTAAGCGATAGTCGCTAGTTTCAGACGGGCGTTAGCTTCGTGTGACAAGCCACTGTGAAATAAATTAATCTTTCACCACATGAAAGAACCAACTTTGAGCCTTGTTATGTAAAGCAAGACAAACACGTGTTGTGATGCTTATGGGCCAGAGCCTTTTGAATTCATACAGACGCGAACAAGGCATGGTATACTATACAAATTTCTTGATGATTTCAGGAAGTGAAATAGGTTTTACATAACAAATTTCTGATGCTTGTCCTATAGCAAGATATTTAACGATGCTGTAAGAACTTAAAAGTTTATGTAGATCATTTGTGGTGGGAATTTCCAAGTTCATGTAAGTAGGCCCACTGTTAGATTAGCCGAATAGAAAAGACTAGAAAATAAATAGAAAATATTTCGAATCACTAATAATTCTGATCGACTTTGACTTGATTTAACCTACATTTATCGCCCCTTAAAGTAGTTAAACAAATACGATTACCAAGCATAACAATGCATCAAACAAATAACTAATCCACTGAGTTACTGATCCAGTAATTCTTACACTTGCAAGTCTATACGGGCATCACAATCCAAAAGACTGCCATTGAAGCTCTGCCGCGCGTCGTGAGAACCTTATATCGCGCCATAGTTCGTTATGTTCTTCCGTTAGTTTGAGAAATGAAGCTTTATTTCACGTAAACGAAGGCAGGATTACAGTTTTCTATTTTAAACTTTAGATTTTCTGAAAAGAATATCGATACTTTTATAGCCAATAAATCGCGTGAAACAAAATGGCGGACTTTAAAAATTGTAACAATATCAGATTTAAACCAATTTTCAGTCTGATATTGGAAACAAATTTATCTGCAGAGCCATTAAAAAGAGGCGACTTTCGAGACATATTTAGGCCTAAAGATAATGAACTCTCTGGAACAAATGATGAGGCTCTCTACAGAGTTAGAAGTGGACAGTGACCACCTATCATGTACTGTGCCAGGTATCGAGGCACGCCCGGAGTGGGGATGAGGGGGCATGTCTTCACGACGATGACGACACTTGACATGGTCTGCATATTGCAACAGCACCTCGGAGTGCGTATGCTAATAACGAGCGCAAGTGTGACAGTCCTACAGTGAATTAAGGCTCTGCTGTCGGTCGTCTGAGAGTTCGAAATTTTCTGGCAATTACTGCAACCAGAACGGTTCTAGTGTCCTTGAGGCTTCCCGTCCAATGGATACTGTGGGTTCTTGGGAAGAAACGTCCGAAGTGTGACGCTACCCCTCACTCAAATCCATTGTTAAAATTAATAATCTGAAAATGTGCTATCTTTTCTCTTATATAGTTCCGCGGCATGGTGCAACAGCATAGGGGTAGTTAACCTTTAACTTGTCTGTCAAAATGTTTGACCTCCGATACTGCTCTAGAATCGATAAATTTAAGTGCCCGATATTGAAGGTGTACATAGTCGATTCCACTCGATCCAATCAGAAAATCAAACTTTTCACAAATCTTACACCGAACTTTTCCATATTTTGCTGAAACGGATCGTTGCAGAAAGAAATGGAACCTGACGTACAGAAAAGTTCTCATTAAGATCCACAATATTTACTTGAAACTTTTTTTCGGTACGGTAAATGTTTAACGAAGCACAACGGAAAGAAACAAAGTAAAGGTAAGTTGTCCTTGGTATTCTGTTAAACTAAGCACTACGCCATGCAGATGTCTGAGGGAGCAAAGGTATAGTTCCACTCATTCGTAATCTGGGCACTACGTATTTACTGTGGTTGTGCAGTATTCCTACCGACTAGATTTATACACTCCATAGCCGAGTTAGGTATTCTTGTAAATTTAATCCTTTTTGCGTGGTGTATCATTTCAGCTTAATATTGCAACAATTTCATTATTTTGTAATATCTCTCCTCAGGAGACAAATATTGAGATCACAGGCCGGGTGAAAAAGGGGTGAAAATTTCAGGACCAACGCCTAGGCTTCGAGAAGACGCGGAGATCCCATCACCGACCTCAGTACCTCCAGCAGGCCAGTCGCCTCGCAAGCGAAATTTAATGATTTACGACCTACAGAATACGTATTTTATTACGCACATTCAGAAACCAACGCCTCTTTATTCGTCCGTTCATCACAAAATCATTTTTTGTGACTAAAAATGTTGTACTTCTTCCTCCCTCGAATCACGGATAAGAGGTCATTTATTCTGATCAGATTTCTCCTGAAAAATTATATAAAAATGGTGCTTTAAAATAAGCCATGACCGCTTGCTTTCAAAGTCATTTTTAATCAGCCGAAACAGTTTGTGGACTGTTAGGAAATCGTACCATGTGCCACTCTTGTCCTGGCAATGTGCTGGCTGCCCACGACTGTGCCAGCAGGAAATTCACCAGGACACGAACGAGTGTCTGAGTGTATACCGCAAACATTGTCATCTCCATAGAAACGTGTCGCCCATCAGCTTGGGCAGTGAGACCAATAAGGAATGCTGAAGCAATTCATGGCTTTGAAGAAATACTGCGGCTCTTGTAAGTGCATGGGGTTTGCAGAGGATCTGGATGGGTTAACTCAGCAATTTCTTTCTTTTTCTTCGCAGCCTCGTCTTATCTATTATCCCATGGGTAGCGGGGACCGGTGCGAAATTGCCGGAGAGTGAAGCCAATCACTCCATCTAGCTCCGAGGTTAAGAATGCCTTCATGGCAGGGTGTTTGATTAAGAACAGGGACAAATTTACAGCTTCCAAGAAAATGACGTGAAATGATGAAGGAGCCGCCTAGATAGGCCTGCCAACAAGAACCTCGCAGCGTGAAGCGCACGAAGCAACTCGAGGAGGAATCACGCCCATGGCCTCAGGGGGACCGTGCCCCAAATTCTTGTCATGCCTCACTTGTTATTGTCACACCATCGACATGGCAGAACAATTGCACAATTTGGTTGATGATCTCACCACCAGGGGGGATCAGTATGTGTCGTGCCACCTGCATTGTGACTGTCATGTTTCCTTGGTGACTGACAAATGACTAAATAGACCTGTAACAACTTGGTGAGATATCAGGTTCTCGCGGCAGCTAATATGAAGATGGCTGTCTTCTGGGTTGTTACGCCGTGTAGTCTGGTAGAAGTTTATCGACGTTTTAGAGGTGATTGTAGTCACTCATCGCCCTGATGATGGATTCAGCAAGCACCTATGAAACGCTTCTAAACTTCTATCAGACTACACGATGCAACAACCCAGAAGACAGCCATCTTATAGGAAGCGAAATAACCACACTGAATAAAATTGTACGGAAATTATATTTTCCGTCAAATTCTTCTTGATTTCCGTATCCGCGTTAAGCATTTTCCTTTTAGATCTATAGAAGATAATTTTACGTTGCATTACATGCAACGTTTTAAGTGCGAGAGCTTTTTCCGATAAAGCATGTTTCGGCTTTAAAGATGTTTTAGTGCACCTCAAATTTCACTGAAGGAAAGTTAAGATAAAGTCAGTAAAGACAGCTAGGAGCACAGAGAGTCGACACGACGCCCTCTGTTCTCCCCAAACACACGTGCGGGTGTTCACATCTGCCCCCTGAACCACATAGCACACACCATCCATAATGAATTGCCGTCATTCGCCGACGATGCGTCATTTGTTTTCATTTGCTTGTCTGTAATCAAGTTAGCTGCTTCCTGATTTCATCCTTACTTAAATTTTCTCTGCGAATTGCTTACAGGATGCTCACAAATATCAGCACTACGAGCTGGGATCCTACGTGGTGAGAACACCGCATTATCATTGGCCGCGATGTCTAAAATCAGTTCACCCCCGTTGCTTTGACAGATTACGAATTTCAACAGGACCGTATATTGAATGTTACTCGCGGGTCTAACTACCGATAAACCTTTTAGAACAAGAACATTTTGTTTTTAAGGAAATAATTTGTGACATGTAAGTTGATGCTGCTCTGTTATAATTCCACATAAACATTACAAAATGCGTATGATTTGAGGTTTTCACAGTGTTGAGTATGAAGATTTCTGATGACGGAGGCAGTATGACCTCTGAAACGTTGGTAAACATCGACCAGGCTACACAGCGCAACAACCCAGAAGACAGAAATTTTCATGCTAAGAATCGCCCTCATGACGGAGGCAGTATGACCTCTGAAATGTTGGTTAACATCGACCATACTGCACAGCGCAACAACCCAGAAGACAGAAATCTTCATACTAAGAATCGCCCTGATGACAGAGGCAGTATGACCTCTGAAACGTTGGTAAACATCGACCAGACTACACAGCGCAACAACCCAGAAGACAGAAATTTTCATGCTAAGAATCGCCCTCATGACGGAGGCAGTATGACCTCTGAAACGTTGGTTAACATCGACCATACTGCACAGCGCAACAACCCAGAAGACAGAAATCTTCATACTAAGAATCGCCCTGATGACGGAGGCAGTATGACCTCAGAAACGTTGGTAAACATCTACCAGACTGCACAGCGCATCAACCCAGAAGACAAAAATTTTCATTACAAAATGCCTTTCTTCCACACTTCGGCAGGTTCCTTTTAAACTTCAGTCTACTATTTCACCACCTTGTGACATTCTTACTTCCTGTAAGTCTGGAATCTGGAGTCTTCTCGGGCGATCATGCGTGTCGATATGGTTTGAGTTTCCAGCGTTTCAGAGACTGTCTCTACCTCCATCACCACTAGTTGAAAAGTTGGTATCTCATTCATGCTGACACGTCTGCCCATCTGAAAATACTTCGAAAACGTTTTTGTCACATCATTAGCTACATACTTCGACGTGTTTCCTAGTTACACTTCTATTGCTTCTTGTTAGATTCTTGGTGTTCATCTTTAGAATTTTTGTGAGATATTTTGTGGTCATCTTACTGCTGTTTGTGAGATATTTTCTAGTCACCTTGTGTGAAAGATATTGGTGCAAACAGCAGGGAGCCTGCCTTCGGCGTAACGTAAGTGGATTACACCACGGAGCGCATATGAGCTTAAGGGAGCAAGCAGAATGAAACAGAACGTTTCCGTTGCGGTCTCTCTCTAGCGTTATTTCCGTGTTACACGGGCCTGCTGCAGTCCACGGCGTAAAAGTCGGGTCCTGTGAAAGACGCGTTGCCCTTGTCCCTTTTATAAGCCCTCATATATATCCTGAAAAATCACTCCGTTTGGCTCACACATGGAAAAAAATCGTCTTTCTTTGATTTTCGAATAAATGGTAGAAAGAATTTGTATGGGAACTGACGGTTCTTTATGCAGAATTGTCGTTTAAGAAACTAATTATGAATGATAAATTGGTACATATGTGGAATGAACTCTCGTAACGTATTTTAAGGAAAAGTCACAGTATTTATCTGGCTTATAACCTGGGACCTCCGGAAATTAAGCTGGAAACTTAACCACAGAACCGCGACATTTGATTTGGTCATAATTTTTTGGTGTGTTTTAAACTAGACAGTAGTTGATATAGCGCCGATAAATAACAGAATATACAACAACCCTAAGCAACTTTTATAGCCTTTGGCAAAGCTATGACGTGGCCTGGAGGGTTGGAGGGTGTTGTAACCTGGGAGACAATTTGATTACGTAGCTTGAGCCATTTCATTAGCTTGACGTTCCACCTCCCCAAGAAGAGCACCAAATCCCTCAGCCTGTGTTAAGAATGAACAACAACCTCACGCTCTCTGTTTATCGCCACACCTTACCCCACCTCAAGAAATTATAAAAAATCTGCCGATTTTCCCGACATATTCTCTATGTTCATACATAATAATGAGCTTAGTGATTTATAAAAGTCACGTAACATTAAGATACCAAAATCATGAAGACTGCGATGGACTGGACATATAAGTGGAATGAGATACAAAAAAATCCATTCATTACTATCACGGGGAAACTTGTTAGAAAGTATCTAATTGAAAAATTCAAGGAAAATAGTAGGCAAATAGGTTTCGAGGGGGGTGGCTGGATAATGCTGGCTTAAAATCGCGTTAAGTAGTGGATATAGTACTTGTAGTTTGAACCTTCGGACTCTTGTTTTCTCTCCTCGACTGGTAAACTGGAGGAGAGGTTTTTAGTTACTAAAACGTAGTTCGACGTACTTACGTAAGTAATTATAAAATGTATATTATTAGCTAAAAGGTAGTTCAACACTTACTTCTCTAGATCTGGGGATCTTAAGGCTGTTAGGATATCTATTCTGGTTCTCTGGGCTGTGACGCCTTTGTTATTGAGAGCGTTCCTCTGAAACGTCGATACTCATCTATAAGGCCACACGGTGTCACAGCCCAGAAGATCACAATCGACAGTCTCTCAGTTTAAAAGAAATCTTTATGAAGAGTTGCAGCATCAACTTGCATGTAGATCAACTACAGCTAGATTTGTAATCATCCGTGGTCGCCGCCTCACGGTTTAACAAACACGTCTCCCAGTAAAAGGATTAGATTCGACTTTACTATTCATGATACAAGCAATAAACTAGCTGCAGCCAACATGTTTCACCAGCATCGGACATTCAGTTCGACGACAGGAGGACTGTAATGAATTCCTGGCGGGCCCCACCCTCAACACTCACCACCCTCACGGAGGAATTTAATATGTGAAATGCCAGTTCCCCTTTGCATGCAAATAATGTAGCCATGCAACCAATGAGAAGACTTCACGTGAAACCTGTGTGCCAATGGCGTAAGGGGAATTTCAATAAAACTGAGAACATCGATTTTTGAAATAGCTTCCTGGTTGCTATAGCAACACAGAGTTCGTTTTGGGACAAGAATGAATTATAGCTGGCTGGCTACACTGACCAAGGAAGCTGGCATTTGCAGAACTTTTCTATAGAGTAATCTGATTAAGACATGTAACAAGCAATACCATATTTACCAAAAGAACTTCCCGTTTAGAATAATTATGTTTTAACTTCTAGTAGAACATAACGAACGGCAGGAAAATGGACTACCCGAAATTTAACTTATGTTAGAGACGACGAAAATTAATTTTTTGTTTGCTCCTTCATAGTAAACCCACTCTCAGCAAGTGCTGTATCTACAATTACTCAATTGTATCATTTCCAACAGCTTCCGTGTTTAATTATTAATGTGGTTAGGTTGATATGAGTAACATATTTCATGGTGTCCCTTAGAATACACCACGACAGCTATCTTTTACAGCGTTTCCACTTTAATATTCTTAACTGAACTGTTACTCCTCATTTATTGCTGTGTAATTCACCCAGTTGACTAACAGTTGTTAAATAAATAAATAAAAATAGAAGTAGATTATTGTAATCCTGTTTGGAGTAGCTTACTTGTATCTCCAAATCAGTTCTTTCTTATTACTTATCTCACTGATCTTAACGTTAATTATTGTGGGCGAAATATATTTTTTGACAAAGCTAATAAACGGTAGACATATTACAATGTATAGATGCATTAGTTCTATTTTATTTGTGCTAATAAGTGCGGTATGCAACAGTATTTGTTTTTGTAAACTTGGAAAGATTTACAAGACCAATATTTTATTTCAAATTACCGAAAAAAGTATTAGCTGGGAAACCTAAATGGAAGACATTGCTTACGAGATCTAGAACTAGATGGATTGGTAATGATAATGATGATAAAATAATAATAATAATAGTAATAGAAGGAATGTAGATGTTATAGAACTGTAATATGAGGGTCCAAGGTATGCGATAACGAACCTGCAAATTTCACAAAAGCACGAAATTTCTCGACCGACTGGAAACTGCGAATGTATCAAGAAAGACCTGGTTCGCATTTGACTACTTGTCTTTTGAAGGAGGAGTGCGAACCCCTGTCTGAGAGCGAGTTCGGAAGTGTCTAATGTGAAATAATTTAAACAGCCCCCTCCAGTCGCGTGCTGGTCAGTGCATTGTCTCCCACGGTAACCAGAAGACGGGATGTACCTAATCTGGCCCATCGGATGTGAGGCCCCATCCCTCGCTGCCCCCCTTCCCGCACTGCAAATATAAACCCGAGCACAGCAGCTAGTGTGTGGAACCAACCAGTCCTTTTGTCTTCGCATGAGTTTATCCGAGCAAATTTTGAGTTTCTTAGGTCCCTAATACTTTCTACACGCCCTTCCCATATCTTAATATATTTAATCACTTGGTCATTGAATTATCTAGTAATTCAATCAGTTATGCAGTTAATGAAAGAATTGCACGCTTAAAGAAGTAATAAGTCATTTATTAATTTTAATTACAGAGACAAAGCTTCAAGAATTTTATATTGCGGCCTTAGATGAAAGTGGCCAGATTCTCAATTCTTCAACTTTTACCTACATGTACGCAGAGCCAGGTATCCACGTGACGGAGGCTATGTGAACCTCGGAGTTATTTTGGACTTTGTAATGGGAATCGAACCCGAGTCGTCCAATACACAAAAAGTTGAAGGAATGCATTGAAAGTCTCTCCTTTAAATTAAATATTTATTACCAGAAAATTAAGCAGTTGATAAGTAAAATTATTTGCTGAAAGGCTTGAAAATGTTGTCAGTTTGCTCAGTGTTTGTAGAGTAGAATTCTGAGTGGAACAATTATGTTGGTGTTTGTTCGAAAGATCGTGTCCTATCACCGGCCAGATGGCTCTTCATCACAGAGATTGGCGACAGACGGCGCTGGAAGTAATGAAAAATGGTGGACATGTTGCACACAGCGTAAAACAATTGTCAATCTATCCCCAGTCCCTAATATAAAGTCACGTTCTTTCAAATTATATGAGATCCAGGTTAGAGGGGCAGAGTGTGCTTAGGTCGGACTGATAGAATCACTGATTGTTCAACCACACTGCCTAATCAATCAAGTTTCAATATTTAAGACGCTGGACGCCGTATTGTGTGAGGAGGGAGATAGTATGAGGATATGAAAACGAAGGAAAGAGGCAAATGAGGAGGAGAGAATGGAAAGGTAAAGATGGAAAATGAGGAGGAGAAGAATGAAAAATAATGAAAGAGAAACATGAAGAGAAAAACTGGAAGAAGAGGAAGGACACACAGAAAAGAAGTTATGCGATCCCAGACATGGTACTTCACTCATTAACACATGTGGCCTGCTTATGTTCTAATTTGAATTATCCTTTAAATGCGTCGCTTCCTGTTCCACTCAATAAAGACAGAGCACAGGGAAATTCTTCAGGACAAATAATTCGAAATATTTGGCGTTCTGGCAACAGGAAAAACTAATTCTCCGCCTATTAAAAACTTTATTCATTTGTTCACTAACAAATCATATATTCGATAATGTATTTTATTAGCTCGTTCAGCGATATGTTCGTTCGCTTATTGTTCCATTTATTAATTAGCCTGACTTGTTTATTACTTAATTTATTTCATTTAATTGGGCCTTATTATTCCTTCTTTCGTTCTTTCACACATTCGATTTATTCATTAGTTTATTAATTTATATAATTATTCAATTATGTAATTCATTGTTTAAGTTATATTTTGACTGATTTACATTATCTCACGAGTCAATCCATGTCTTTAGTGCAATTATTCTATGGAACACGAGGTACGTTCTAGGCCTGTGCACTATACACCCTTATTCCCCTCCTGGGTACTGGCATTCTCAATGATTGGCGTTCGGGTAGACCGTATAGAGTCTTGTTTTTAACTGGTGCTGAAGAGAAGATGCGAAGACTATCAGGAAATGTAACTCGACTGAGCTTAGGCAGGGTTGAGTGCCAGGCTTCAATCTTTATAAAGAGCAAAAATCTGACAGTTGGTGAACTAAAAGCAAACCATCTGCAGCAGCCGGTGGACGCTATTAGCGTGCGCGACACATGCAAACAGCTCTTGATTGCTCTCAGACCGACTGACAAGCCGCCATGTGGCACTTGCAAAAACATGGGCTATGTAATGGCTTTTCATCAGCTGCAGAGGTTTATTAGTGTTGAATCAAATGGAAAGATGACCACGAATTGCAAGTAAATGAGAATTTGTGAAAAAAAAAACAGTTTCCGCCTATTTTATGGTAATATTTCTGCATTCGTCTGAAGAGACTGAATTAAACTGTGGAAAGCTCAGTCAATAGCCGGTAGACTTGCTGATATTCAAACAGAGTGTCTCCTCGGTACACCATTACCAGTAATGACACCCTAGTTTGATCGGCGTCACTTCCTTAAAGTGATAAGTTCGCAGGTTATTTAATCGTGTCTGTACTGCAGAAATTAATTAGCGCAGAAAGGACGAAAGGAGGATATAGCAGCCTAAATTTGGATTGTCATGGCCTATTAAAAAAACATTACATCAGAATTAGCGCGATGAGAGTGGGTAAAATAACCAAAAGCCCAGCAGCTTCCAAATTCAAGTCACACACACACACTACGGAGTCATGTAATTTGAAAACCGGTATAACTCCACAGTGCACCATCTTCTTTCAGTACTTGATATTTATTCAGCGGGTCAAGAATTTACCTGTTTTTAATAGAAGGGAAAGCTGATAATCGTTTTATAAATGACGTAGGCCCTATTATTCTAACAACTGTTTCAGGTTGTTGTATCAATAATTCTCTAGACTTGTACTCTGAAGGTACGGGGTTCAGATCTCGGTTGAGAAGGCAGCTATTGTAACTGTGTTCATAGTTTTCCTCAGTATCACCAGACTAATGTTGGGTTACTACGTTAAGACAGGTCTCAATAGCCTCATAACATTTCCTCACCTACTCACCATTCTAGATCACATTCGCAATTACACAAGCTACGAAACTGAACCAACACTGTTCAATAAATTGAGAATCAACCAATATAACAGCTGTTTTAATTTTGCCCTTCAGTCTTTTCCGTTGACAGTTTCCAGGCAAAATATTGGGCTGTATGTAACCTACTTATTGTCCCTCTTCTGAGAGTGTTAAAAATCTTCTCAGTAATGTCACATATTCATAGAATACGCTAATTAAAACAATGTCTTAAGGCTCTGAGCAACCAATGGGCGACATGACAAATCTGTCTTTAAAGTGGTTCCAGTGTTCCTACGTCAGGCCGTTTTCCTTGTCCCGGTAAGATCTACAAGGCCCTCTATTGTCTGCGTGTGGACACACGAGGAACTGATCAGATATTGACTTTAACAGAGCTGTATGCGCATACACGACGCACGACGCACGGTCGGGATGTCGGGATGTCAGTGTTACACTCCTGCATACCAAACGCTGCTCACACAGGCAAGTGCCTGCCCCCGGGGTGTTTCCCCTTGTTATATAGACAGACGGAGGGAAGGACGGACAGGCGAATGGGTGGCGAGACGGACATATAAGCAGTCAGACAGATAGACTAATCGAGAAACAACAGAAGATGCAGTTTTAAGTCTCTGACTGCATGGTAAAAAGGTGCTTTGGAGACCAATGCGTAGGTGGGAGGATAATATTAAAATGGATTTAAGGGAAAGAGTTTGTAAATATATGCAGCGGATTGAAGTGCCTACGTTGGCATTCAAGTATAGTTTTTTTGTAACGGTGATGGCGAACTTTCGAGTGAGATAATTAGCTCTTTTGTTATCTGCGACAGTTATACATTACAATTACTTTTGTAAATCACTAACAGCCGGTCAGTTAATGTATGAGTTGACGGCTTTGCCTCACGATGGCTCTGTCATCAGTCTGCGTACTTCGTATCGATCCGAGGTGTTTGGTGACATGCTTCAGGAGGAATTTTGCCTGGCATCTTCATCATTCCAAACAATGACGTGTCCTCTCAAGAACTTTGCTCACCGGGTTGACTCTGAGGGTAGCAAATATTGACTCGAACTCTTATATAACCCCCACTACATTCCACAATCGATTGGTTATTCTGATTTTGAATACGACCCCACGAATAGGGTAGATTTTTGCGAAAATTTGTGTTTATAGAAACAAAACTGGGATTCAATGAATATGGCGAAAGAGTTTCAAAATTGATTACGTTATCTTAGATTATTTCATTGCAGCCTTGACTTTTAGGTCATTGTATGGCGACAGAGCGAAATATGAGGTTGCGACATCTAGCTTTCAAACAGAGAAATGTACAGCAGTGCAAAACATCCACAGGAAAAGGTATATACAATTATGTAATTACGAACATGTAATTCCCACTGTCTTATGGGAACTTAAATGTAAATCGTTTTCATAAGTTATTATCATTGCTTCAAATAATAGATAATACTTGATAAGGCAACAATGTCTACATTTTGATATGACCATTTTAAGCATTGGCCGCCTGCTCTCTTTCGCGCTGGTTCCATTATATTTCAGAATGATAAAGCCCTTATATATCGCAGCTTGGGGATGTCGCACGTGTCACCCTGGGAGACGCGAGCACGTGTGTTCCTCCCCTACCTCACGAATGAACACGTGTTCCTCGGGGTAGCAAAGCTTGCAAGCTAATTTAGGAAACAATGCTTTATTGCTTCTTCTAAATTAAAACGATTCTCTTCTTTTTTAATAGAACGTTGCCTGTTTAAGGGGGCCCTGTATGTCTGTTCGTTTGGTGACAATAATGACAGTTATATAGATAGTCTGAAATTCGGATTTTAAGTTAATTTTCCGTTTCAGAATGACAGCCAAAACAGTGGAATCTACGACAAGCCTCACTCAGGTCAGCAAATAGGCTTTTGTTTCCATGATTAAAGTGGATCTTACGGAGAATAAACTATGAATTGTCTTTAACTGGCTGGGAATGGGTTTCAATGGCTGGCGTTTGTGGTGACGGTGATGTCCTGGTTGCATATCAAGAGGAAATCTCTTAACCTGCTGAATAACTATAGGGCTATCACGCTGAAAATCAAAGTGTCGGTAACTAATCGTATCCACTTTGTTAATGGAAAAGACATGTAGGCCTATATGCAGAAAATCCTAAAGAGAGGGGTCACAGAGTTTTATTTAGGGCACTCTTCTGGAGCGCGTTATCATATTTCTTTAAGGGGTGGGGGCTTGTAACCTCCTCTAACTCTCGACTAGCTGCATAAGCCTACAGAGTGGTACAGTGCTTCAAGGCAGAAGGAATCAGTGTTTGGAAAAGGGTACTGAAATCATTGATATGGAAGTAGTTAGTATGAAGGAAAGAAGAAAGGCATCGATAATTTTGTTGCGAGAAACTCTTGGAAAAGCTTTGATTGAAAGTCGATGTAGGGGATTGGAAGAAGGTATTAAAATTGGAAGTTGGTTGTCAGAATAACTATCTCAGGATCGTGTATTGGTATCAGCGGTATTGTATCTTCGGGTTCTATTACCAAAGTGTTACTTTCAATTATTACTCCGTTAGTTAATGGGCATGTCAGTTTGTTCGTTGATTAAGCACGTAGGAAGTAAGCTGATCTGCAACTTATTTAGATCTGCTACTTTGGACAGTTCCACTAATTTAATCTATACATTAATGTCGTCAATATATTGTATTTCTGTATTCACATCTCGACTGGGTCAGTGAATATCCTGACTGAGATTTTCCGTAGCTATCCTGTATTTTCAGGCACATACTAGGACAGCACGATCTTAAAACAGGTCAATTCTGCCTCCCACTGAATTCTTATCTATTCACCATTCATTGTCATTCCGTCTCAGTCGGTGCTATGTAACTTCTGCGCTTGAAATAGCGTCGTTAAATAACCCAAGAATCCATCACACAGTCCCAGTGCAAGACCGTCGAACATTTTTACCTTTCAACGACGCAGAGCACAGAACGCCTGAAATCTGTCGCCCCGTTTCCAGGGAGACGATGGGGCGATTTGGCTCATTCGTTAGCAAAGTAATTCTTGGGCTTCATTGGGGTGGTAAGAGGTGGAATAACTAGCGAATGCAATCAAATTTCGTTGCGAGGGGTTGTCGTTCTTTGGTTTATATCGGACCACACCCGCTCTGAGGGTGATACAAAGGAAGACAGAGGTCTGCAGATTCTGAGTCAGCAAATGGAGCAGATGACAAGAAAAAGCTACGAAACTTCAGCTATAAACCACATTCTAACAGAAAAGTCAGGTGCAAAAACAGCCTGGTCTGTAGCCTACAGTGTTGGGACTGCTGATGGTAACTTCCTTGACATCATCAGCTGGAGGCATGGAAGGACGCGATTTGTAGGAAGGGGGCGAGAACAGGGAACCTGTGAAAATGGACAAGTCAAACGAGGACGAAGGATGATTTGAGGATGAAGTGTAGTGATCAAAGTGTTAGTGTTCTACAAGACAAGACAAGACAAACGTTTTCTCTTTCTATATTTCTTCGCTTTCCTCTCATTCTTATTCCAAAACTTTGTAAGCAGAACCTGGGACAAAATAACGGCTCATACAAAGCAGCCTCAATACAATAAATACAGCCGCAGAAAGCGGAGCACTCAGACGCACATTTGCATTTAGAAGTCCCAGAAACAAACGCAATGTGACTTGCGCCACAAACAACTGTCACTGTTTGCTGGACCATCTGTTGAGGCAGCTGATTGGCGCGCCATGTGGCATGTCCCAATGGGTTGCGCCTCCCCAGTACATTTAATTCGCCATGATCTCTCGCACTTCCTTAAATATTTAATATTCGGAATGAGGCAGCTGTTGTCAGCGCTACCTGCCAGCAGATGGCAGCACTGTAACTCATTATACTGATTGCTAATAACTATTAATAGACTATTGGATGTTCGTGTCGCTTTAGATCATCGAGCAAGAAACCAAGTTTTGACAGGCGTTGTTAGCCAACTGGTTCAGGCTTACACTTGCTGTCTGAAAGCGCAGTTACAATTGCAAATGACTGTAACGCAGACATGATGGGAGGGGAACTGCACGGACTTACAAGCAAAGATGTTAGCCAGAACTCGAATGTTAACACACTAGTCGCTTGCGTGCTGGTTTTTGACGTAGCGCGTTGTATTATATTTCTCGCCAATCGATTGCGTTGTACGATTTTTCCGTGCTGTGACTTGTGACTGTGCATCATGGGAGATAAAATACGATGTATGTACTCAACTGTTAAAATTTTTCGCCATAGGATTTGGCTAATATTTGAAAATATCGCTCTCCGCTACAGAGCAGCACACGTGGCCTTTCGAATACATCCCTAGGTTTTAATTTACGCCATTTAACTACAGAACATTCTAGCACTTTATAGCACTTGTGCATGCAGTCTTATGGCTGCTTTAAATTTGAAAATTATACCTGACCGATCGTGTCTCGATGGTTGAGGGAATTACAGTACGCAACATGGCGACAGCGATTTTAAACAGGTTATAAACAAGACGAGAGAGAGAGAGAGAGAAGTGGTAAAGACAGATAATGTCTGCTGGTACCACGATTATTTCATGTAATGACAGCAGAACGTTCCACAGATGCAGCCATCCGTAGAATTAGGCCGACACACACACACACACACACACACACATACACACAATATCACAGAAAAGACAAACAGGAAATGACGGAAAGGCGTGCAGTAATTATGCCGTGACTTTGAACAATTTATAAGTCATGCATGTCCTGTTCAGGATTTCTGTTGTTTTGTACATGCACGGATTTATGAATGCGAGCAATGGCAACTGACTGACATGAGTTCATCGCAATAAAACATGAAGTATGAACGAACCCCGTTCATTCAGAGCTTAAATGCTTACACTTTTCTACTTTAATGGATTTAAATGGGATTAGGATGCATAAACCTCAATAATTTAACGATGTAACACGATGGATTAAACCCCTGGATTTATAAATGCACCAATTTGTTGTCCAATATTGCGTTGAACTCATTCAGCTGAAAAGAAAAAAAAATGTAGGTGATATACTTCCTCAAAATTGTTTTTAGCTGTTTATAAAGCGTTGTTAAACAACCGAAGATCCAATCATCACGCAAGGCTCGCAGAGCTGGACTTTTGTAAACACCCATTTTAACTTAGCTATTCCCATAAGGTTTAGAGAGCGTTACTAGGTGACCTGTATGTTACGTTTCTGACGCGCATTCATATATATGGTCTCGCATTTCACTTCCTGACTCTGTCCGATATGATAATTGTAATCACCAGCCATTGTTATGGAGATCCATTCATATGGTCGCAGGTGTGATGACGTAGCTGTATATTTGTACATAATTAATGTTTAAATGCAAATAACTGTACTCACTCACACGACAAGTTTTAAACTCACTTTGTGCGCTAGAAATACATCTGAGAGGAATGAAAGGGACGTATGGACAGATAAATAGATACACGCAGGTTCACTGTCTGACGTAGGTTGTTAGCGGTTTCCCTCTGGACGAAACCGAGACGTTACAATGAACCACACCACGAAATATTTCTAGCATGTTATTTGACGCCAAATAAGGTTTGCAGTTTATAAAAATTTCTAAAACAGCCAAGCAACCAGAAGTGGATTTTATTAAAATTCTCATTGGCTTTTGAAGCGGAAACAAAGAACCAAAAAGCAAAGTAAGGTTGGAGTCTTGCGTGAAGCCCAAGTCATTATCCCTTACTGGGTTAAAGCAGCGTACGAAAGGCATAGCTGGAATTAGTAGTGCCATATACCATAACTGAGAATATGCTTACACTAACGGGATTGTTGTCTTAGCTGTAGACCTTGACATCTTCAGACCAGGACCTGTTGCTTCTGGTGGGACGATGATACCATCAGGCAATTTGTAGTATGGAAAACGAACTTATTTGATCAGTTGGAAGGATGTTTAGGCGCTGACCCCAGAAGCGTCAGGATCACTTTAGCTGAAGGTCTCCATAATTGGAAGTAGGAAAGTCGTGCCCTTTTAGAATTATGCCCTGATATTTGCCTTACTTCGGAGAAAAACGAGAAAGACCTCAAGCTCGTCTAAATAATATCTGAGATTTCAATCCGTATCTAATTTTTTTTTAATTACAAAGATAAACTGGTTAGTGCTCTTTACAGCGAGAACCACACGAAACTCGCAAATATGAAATGAAGAATTTCTGATCGTTGAAGCAGTAACCGAATGATCTATAGAAGGTTAATACACATTTACAAACTTTCAACCGTACCCTGGCTACGTATGTTAGTCAGTGGAGCGTGAAGTTCAGTGAGGTTTAGAATTTAAGGGCTTGCTGTAGAGTTAACTCTCCACTTTCTCATACATCTGCATGGCATGGTACTGTATTAAGTACCAGGGACAAATTTACTGTTGTCTCATTCAGACTGCAGAAGTTAGGCTAATATCTTTTATCATGGAATGAGATGAAAATGTAATCGGCGAGTAAAGAAATGGCCAATTAATTATCGAGTTATTAAGGGCGTATTTTGAACTGCATTTTATACAGCGTTGAACAGTAGGATGATTGTGAATCGTGAATTAATATGGGCGTGGAAGGAAGCAGCTGCTTCCCCTTTTAAAATTTTATTTTAAAGTTGAGAGGGTCTGAGAAAAAGTGCAATAAAACAGCTATCAGAACAGTAGTCCTCGGAGCCGAAATTCGAAGCTGGATCTATACGACTTTAAAGCAGAAGTGCTAACTACTTAAGCCCTGTGTTCGGATAGAAATTTTGATGAGGCGTTTCTGCTATTCTGCTGTCATCCAGAGGGGATAAAAAACCCCACGAAGAATCAGAGACAGAAAAGCCAATAATTTCGCTGAGATTCAAACTGGCCGCTTCTGTAGTGCAGGTCTAGAACGTTGTCCCTGTAAGCAAGCTGGCTCCGTAAGAATGCGTGGATCTAACTAACCTTAAAGAGTTATGGAGCTTACCGCGGAAATTCAAATCCAAGTCAGAAGAAGGATTTAATTAGGACACACCTAGCTCGTACAGTGAGTGCCGAACGCATGGGAAAATTACCTTCCTCATTGTTACTGTATTTAGATAGCTATTTCCTTTATTATTGTATTCCTTGATCTCTGAACCTCCAATCTAGAATACCGTTTTGGAAACAACGTTCATTTTTCCCTGCAGTGTGTGCCCGAAAAAAATTACAGCGCAGGTGTTGAAAGTGCGATGTCAAGACTCGTTCCACAATGCAACATTCTGGCTGCAAAAGAAAAGCAACTCCCAGACACTGCATTATTTCTTTTTACTTTTCTTTGTAGTGTTTCCCTTCTGTTTCCTGGCATGTCTTTGGTTTAGCGAAGCAGAATTTACTTCCCGGTGAAAAATAGAAGACGCTGGTGATAGCAACGTGAGGAAGAGCCTCGCAGGTGGCCCGCACGTGCGCCTTCATGTTATCACACGCGGCCTGTCTCGCCTCACTGAACAACGAACTCTGAAAACACACGACAGAAATAACACTAGGGCCACAGCTTCGAGTCGTTTCCGCTATTTCGGTGATCAACTGCTTTAAAGTTTAACTTAACTTCTTTATTTTTTTCTTCATTTGTCATGGGTTAAGCCCTCTGGCCTTCCAATACAAAGCCAATTCTGAAACAATGAATATTGTAGACATCTGGTACGACTCCTCGGATAGGGGATTGGACCATCCCAGAAATTTTACGTACACAAGACACAGAAATGAAAGCAGCGTGGTTCTAGGCCTGATCGGGATTCGAACTTGCAATAATAGGGTTGTAGCAAACCATGACCGCAACAAACCATAGACCACATGGTCGATGTACCTCTTCTTACTGAGCGAGATTTGAGGTTCTCACGGCGGCGAGTGTGAATATGGCTGTCTTCTGGGTTGTTGCGCCGTGTAGTCTGGTAGAAGTTTATCGACCTCCAGTATCAGGGTCGTGATAAGCCTGTTCAACTTCTTCTGTGTGTCTTATTTTTACTTTCGAATAATTAGTACTATATCACCTGCAGCTTTTTGAATTGTAATTTCCACTGCTTCTGTCTGTCCTAGCTAATAACGTTTGAACAATGTAATAGAATTTTATAAAAAAATACATGAATTTCATGTTAATGGAAATTACCAAGCCTTCGTATTTCTACCCACCAATAAACCAAACAAATGCCGGCCGTAGAAACATTTGCGATGGTCCCTACAATAGCGTTATTTTATGCAGCACGGTCAATTCTGTGTAGTGATGGTTCTTAGAAAAACTTTTATTTTATTTTTATTTTCTGCCGGTGTGAGTAGGTAAATATGTATCTGAGACATTCCTCATCAAGAACGGTCTAAAACAAGGAGATGCTTTGTCTCCCTTGCTCTTTAACTTTGCGCTAGAATACGCCATCAGGAAGGTCCAAGGTAGGCAGGAGGGTTTGCAATTGAACGGGACACATCAGCTATTGGCATATGCTGATGATGTTAATTTATTGGGGGACGATATAAATACAATAAAGAGGAACGCAGAAGTTTTACTAGAGGCTGGTAGACAAGTGGGGCTGGAAGTAAATTCAGAAAAAACTAAGTACATGTTAGTATCTCGTCATCAGAAGACAGGCGGGCAAAATTATCTTAGGGTGGCTAATAAATCCTTTGAAAGGGTTACAAAGTTCAAATATTTGGGAACAACAATAACAAATCAAAATGATACTTGTGAGGAAGTTAGGAGGAGACTAAATTCCGGAAATGCTTGCTACTTCTCAGTCCAAAATATTTTGTCTTCCCGTCTGATTTCTAAGAACCTGAAAATTAAAGTATACAAAACAATAATATTGCCTGTTGTTTTGTATGGGTGCGAAACATGGTCTCTCACTCAGAGGGAGGAACACAGATTGCAGGTGTTTGAGAATCGGGTGTTGAGGAGGATATTTGGGCCTAAGAGGGAAGACGATGGGGCGTGGAGAAAACTGCACAATGACGAGCTTAAAAATCTGTACTGCTCCCCCAGTATTGTGAGGGTGATTAAGTCGAGAAGAGTGAGATGGGCGGGACATGTAGCGCGCATGGATGGGACAAGAGGTGTGCACCGGGTACTGGTTGGGAAACCTGAAGGGAAGAGACCGCTGGGGAGACCTAGACGTAGATGGGAGGATAATCTCAGGCGGGATCTATGGGAGATAGGAGTTGAAGGAAACTGGATTTTGTTGGCCCAGGACAGGGTCCGGTGGAGGGCTTTGGTTAATTCGGTGATGAACCTTCGGGTTCGGTAAGCCATCTAGTTAGTTAGTTAGTCTATCCATTTGTGTCTGTTACTGATTATTTTTTTACATTAAACGAACTTGTTCTTCTATCGTCTGGAAGACTATCTGTAAGTGCAAATACATATTTAAGTATAATGCGTGAAAAAAACAAGAATAAAACTGCTGTTAGTAGTCTGCTACTAAACGATTATCTTTTACCGAAATGTAGTTTCTCTACAACCATTGCGAAATTATTTACACTACACAGCCATACATCACTGTATGGAAATCTCCCGTTTCAAACATTACCTCAGCACTTCAATGATTTGCAGAAAATATTTTCTAAATTAGATACAAAAGAAAGATAGCTGTCGCTCTATATGCCATGTAAACGATTGGGGGGGGGGGGGTTTAGAGGAGATAGCCCATATTCATTCTTAACCTCGGTTCTAAATAGGGGTGAGTGGTTAGCAACACGCCCCGACCCCAAGAAAGGACCCCTGTACCCAATGGGCAGGAGGCTGGGCTGGTCTGATGCTACACCCGTAACTCAAGAACACAAAAATGTTATCTAAAAGAACAGACACTACTCTTATTGTTTGCTTGTGCCAGGACCTTTAACTACAGCGGACGCTTTGAAAAATAACTTCCAAAGAATTTGATCGTGGCAGTTCAATTACGTAATTCGCGCCTGTACGTCATTTGTTTCATTCGTCAGCAGACTGAAAATGGCGTGCTTACAAACTTTTTCGAACCTCACAGGTGATCCAACATTAACATAACAAACATATCACTATAATATATTATTTTTACTTAAATACTACAAATTTAAATAATAATAAGTTTTGGAAGTATGAGATAATACTTAACTTTACGTTTAGCTACCACTATACTGGAATATAATATCAGAGAATAAACATATGAAAATAATTTAAAATGAACAATTTGTTGTGGTAACTCTTGTTGTATGTTATGGCGACAGAAAATGACGCTGGTTTAAATTGTGCTTGTAATTTCTGTAATTGTAGCGCTTGAATAATCTAATCCGAACAATTTATTAACTTATATACATTAAGACATGTCCCAGCGACGTAGGAGAAATGCATTTGATGTGGAAAAAGGAAAATCTGACAGGAAAATATCAGGGACTAGTAGACCAACGTCAAAACAGTCTGCCTGGGTTAGTACGATTTTTTAAAAATTCGGTTGTCTGTAGTTGACTCAGAATGTTAACAGGCATGAACTCACTGAAATCTGTTGGAAACTTATTTTATGTTTCTTAGTAGTTTTGATTCTAAGTGTGAGGCTGACTAAAGCATGTTGGATACTTACAGATTCAGGATGAGACAGAAGACATTATAAGTTTAAAATCTAGGAGTGCTGAAGGTGAAGTGTCTGCTAATGAAGCAGAATCATCGTTCATCAGCTCACCAAAGAGAACCATTGTATCAGCAATGGGAATCAGCAGACTGCAAAGGGGAGCAATGACTGCTACAGAATCTCCCTCAATCAAACCTACTGCAAAAACAACAGTTGTTGAGGATATCCATTCACCAACAGGAGACAAGAGTTCATCCCCAGTTTCGCCTGTTTCTACGAAACATAAGTCAGCTGGCAATAGAAGGACACAGCTTGTTCCTTTTAGTGAAGTAATTACAGTAAATTTTAAATTTTTTTCTCCACAGCACATTGACAAGTTTCTTATGCCTTTCTTGTTAATGTGGTATTTTGAGGTAGCTATTTATTTACTGAAGTCTGTAGGTGTAATAGTTAACTCAATTTTACAAGGAGTTTGGCAGTGGAATATGTCATGATGATGTGATGGCCACTACATTTTTCTGTTTATATGTAATAAGGTATTGCTAAAGAGTTGGATGTAGGAAGGTAGGGATTGTGAAATGCAGGAAATACGATTTTTTTATCATATTATGTGATTAAGGGGAATAATGTCAAAGTTGGTTAAATGCAAATATTGCAGAATTTTATTAATTGGTCAACTATCTGGCTTTAACATCCATCTTCAGCTCTCCAGTTTCCATTCTTCACCAAATGTGTATTCCTTTATCTCAATATCTAGCATATAAACAATTTTGTTGACAGAAAACATTGTATATAAAAGATGAGGCAGTGTGATTTTGTGTAACAGTAAGGTTTATTAATATGGTGAAAACTAGACATTGTGGTTCAGTCATTCAGCATTCCTGCTTTGTGTTTGGGAGGACCATTTTCAATACTTAGGCCAGAGCCCAAGTCCCCCTACAGTAAATTCTTTAAATAGTTTCTTAAAATTGGCCATGATCACTGTCTTCTAGATCTTTTCCAATTCATCATCATACTATTTTACACTACTAATGTGTGCATTTGAGATACAGATTGTTTAATATAGTAAAAAGGAGAACAATAATTACCTTGATTTCAGAAACTTCCTGTTACATTTTATCATGTTATAACATATTACATAAGGGATTTTGTTTGGATGGATAGTTTGTTACAGAAACATTTACTTTCATGTATATGTATATGTAATTTTAATTTGGATTAACAGCTTAATACTTATATGATCATTCACTGAAAGCTGTGATCATTGCAGGACACATTGGATAATTTTAATAAAGATGAATTGGAGGTTAAAGATGTCATAAGCATTGACAGCAGACAACATTCACTTGGAGAATCATCTCTTGAGGGCAGTAGAAGTTTCACTTCACAGACTGACAGTCGTTCATATCGAGATCGTCTAAGGGATCGATTTCAAGCTGTGCGGGTGAGCTGGTGCTTCAGTATGAGTGATCATTTATTTTTCATAAATGTCAAGGTTTGAAATTAATTTGTATTTTTTTATGCAGGAACGTGCCGGGACTTCAGTCATTGAAACACACACTCGTTCACGCCTGAGACATAGACTTTTGAATCAGCCCAGTGTTTCACATTTTGATAATCTTGTAAGAATAACTTTGATGTTTTATTAGTAAGAAGTGTTTTCTTCGATAGCATTTAGTCTCAGTGCAGTGGTTAGCACTCCTGTTGTATATTCAGAAAATACTGGTATTAAGTATCGACTGCCCAGCAGCTAAGGTCTTTAGTTGTTTTTGTCAGTTGTTCCAAAGTAATTTCCTTGTACATCCTTCCAAGTTCATTAATCATAAGTTTCCTATGATTTGTTGCTGTGCAACCAAAAACTAAGGAACAAAATTTATAGCATAATTATACCAGTTTTTAGAGTGTCGAAAATGCCAGTTTGTAACATTTTTTGGCAGAAGGCTATTTTATGTTGTAGGACATCTTGCTAGCATGCTTAAAAATTATTCCACGAAGGTTTAAATACTACTGCAGAAAAGGTATTTCATAGTTCAGTACAATTATTTCCAGAATTTATTATTTACATTTGTTACATTAATATAACATTTTCTGAAGTTTTACTGAAAGAGTGGATTCATAAAATTTTCATCTAGAATCACACGATGAAATTCTTTGACTGTGATCAACATGTATTTGTACTGGTAGGTAGAAGATTAGTTCATGATTAATCTTTTCATTTATTTTGAGTATAAAATATATGTGTGTTGTATGTGTAATTTATTTCAGATTCAGAAAGAGGAAGTTGAAGTTGGAGAGGCACTGGAGAGGCATGAACAGGCAAAGGCAAAGTGGAAGGAAGTTATCGAGGCTGTGCAAGAGGTATTGTGTTGTAATATCCATAATTTGCACAATAACTGGATTTCAGGCCTGCACTACGTAGCATGTAACAACTGTACTGAAAAATGGATGCTTTAAACAAGTTTTGATAAATAAAATACTAACACGTACATTTTGATTATCGTAAACACGAACATTTCAATCCACAATTTGTTCTTTCAGTTCTTGAAGTTTTTCCTCTTCTGTGTTTTTCCCAGTTTTGTACTCCGGAACAATCATCCAGACTATTTGCTCAAATTCCTTCTATCATATTAGGGTAATTACCTTGTACACTCTGTGCTTTTTATCTGTCCATTCCTGTTTTTGTTCCGTGAAGTAACTGCCTTGACCATCCATGTTCTCCCCTTCTTTTTACCACTGTTCATACCAATGAAACATGTTACAAAAAAATTTCTTTTACCAAATGTTAATTATTTACTGAAATATCTTTGGTCCGACACACTTCTGGGACAGAAAGCAGCCCAGTATAATTAAAATGACGTAGTCAAGTTCCTTGCCATCTGGTGAAACCCTTGAAGTTTGGCTTTTTCATATTTGTACAATTTTAAAAAAAAGGTATTAAGAACAGATTATGAAGATTTCCGTCTTCTGAGTTGTTGCGCTGTGTAGTCTGGTCGATGTTAACCAACGTTTCAGAGGTCATACTGCCTCCGTCATCAGGGCGATGAATATATGATATGTTGATGAATAGATAAGAACTGATTTCAGTCTGTTTTAAGGTACTTTCCAGGTGTGGAGAGACTGGAGAAGACATTCGAGCTGAGTGTCGACTGTCATTAAAACTTGTTACCTCCTAAATCTCTTAACTACACAAACTTGCTTTGGAAATCTGTGATACAGAATGTCATTTTCTTAATACTTTTTTTTAAAGCATCCTTGAAATTGAGACCCACATTTGCCACTTCTAGAAACATTTTTGGAAGTTCTTTGTGCTAGCTATGGTATTGCATGGTAGATGCTACGCTGTGCCTGAGCATGTTGCCGGTACCTGCATGTTGTAGTCTACAAAACTGAAAATCTGCTTGGTCTTCTGTGTGCTACAGTGTTATTAATTTTAGTAGTATTGACCATGGGAATTATTTAGTGTTGCATTTTAATTAAATTAAAAATTAATAGCTTTTATCAAGTATCATGATATTTGCTTGTGGCGAATTGGCTCTGAAGGTAAAGGTAAAGTTGTCTCTTCTGTCCTAAGTACGATGCCTTTGAGTGCAGTTACAAACTCAATTCTTTGTCTTCATACGAGTACTATATTTGGGTGCTCTTCATGCGTTGACTGCTTCGCTGCTGAGTAGGCGCTGGAGCCGGTGGTAAAGAGGAAGTTCTTGTTCATGCTGGTTTTCATACTCTGGTTAGCCAACCTGTAGCCAATCATTTTGGCAACGGAGCTATCTCGGATCACAGAAACACGTGTTTCAATAATTGGGCTTAATTCTTTCCACTTTATGATGGAATGTTTCTTATCAGACGAGAATAAAATTATTTGACATGCAAATAATAAATGTCGAAGCTGGATATTTTCCGCTATTGTTCTTATTTTCAATTTTTATTTTACAGATTAGTGGTAAGATTTTTTAGTTGCACTCTGTATTCTTATCAACAATAAAGGTTGATTTCTGTTTAATTTGATGTTACTGCAGGAACCATGTAGCTCAGTTAATGGATTGTCTGGCTACAGGCTGATCAACCAGCTGAAATGCATGTTGAAACCAGATAGGCAGAAGCTGTTACACCACATTTTACTGTGTTCTCCAAGATCCACTTTAATATTATCCTACAGTTTACGTTCAACGTATTAAAGCTGGTTGCAGTTGCAGTGTGTAGTGAAGGGCTAGGTCACAGAATACAGCAGGATACTAAGTATAGCTGGAGAGAGAGAAAGGCAAACCAAATAAATGTTGTAGCATGTGGTGCTTGTCTCTATTTTTGTTTTGTCAGACTGTTTGAGACTCATCTTGTGTGTCAGTGATGCACTGTGAAGTGCAGAGATTTTTTTTCACATTATATAATTACGAGAAAATCTAATTTGAGAAATTCTTACTACCATTACTAGGCTACCAGGTTTATGCTAGGCCCAGAAACTGGCTGTTGTAAGGGGTTTTGTGGTTTTACTAAGTCCCTCAAATCAGATGATGCTTTAAAATAGGCAACGAATCAAACCTCCCCCATCCTTATCATTCGCATTTCATAATCAGCCTTTTGTTTGTCGCTGTATAACGTGCATTTGAGAACCAACTATGGAGGTCCAGCAGACCACGTGTGAACCTCGGTCCGTGGGTTGCAACACTGTTATGTTACATAAATATAACCTATGCAAATGTAGTGTTTTCAGCGCGTTCATAAGGCCGTGCCATAGCCCAGATGGCCAGACATTGTTTTCTCAGTGTGGAGACCCGAGCTAAATCTCGGGTGTCTAGAGGTAGGATCTTTGATGGTCGAAGTGGAAATGGAGCAGGTTTTTCTCCGAGTTCCTCTGCTAATTGCCATTCTGTCATTACAGCCCTGCGAAGTGTGCGAGAACATCATTGTACCTTAGGTCTTAACGTCCTGTGTCTTTATTCCTGACCTTGTATTTGGTAGGTCTTGGAGTATTGGTAGTTTAGTTTTATAAATGTAGGCATTTCATCACGAGAACTTTCTTTTGTACGAAATTTGATATGAGAAATTTTGTAGACTGGGAGTTATCGGGCTAATTTATTTTTTGTCCGTATTGGTTTAGCATATCCCTTTCTGTACGCGAACATCGATTTCCAAAACATCACCTTATCACACAAGAAGTTGTACATAACATGAAATACAGAACACGCGAAGACGTATAATATTTATTTGGCCTTGCCTGCGAGTGTGTTGTACGTACTACGTTGTATAACAAAGTCGAAATAATTATTTAGCGAACTTATAAGAGGGAATCAAGTCTTTGTGTTTGGAGATACAGCCTACAGTATGAGGCCAAAGAACGCATTTGGATGCCCATGTATATTGCAGTGGAACACATCGTTCTTTGAATTACTCGCACGCATTGAACCAGTACATCTCTGGTGAGATATGGGGAAGCATGCAAGATGTTGGCATCACCTGTGTTGCGACAGAGGAACTCCGTATGTGCCGCCCCAAGGTTCTGATCATCACAGTGCTGAAAATAAACGTGCTTGTTCGGAATGACTGACAGCAACTGATGATACGCCCCCTTAGATGCGGCCGCACTGTGAAATAATTTCTCGTAACACCTTTTTTCGATATAGAAAATGTCATATTAGGTTTTACTTAATTATTTCGGTCACATAACGCACAGTAGTGCGGGTTAAGACACTGACGGAGCAGAAAGAGAGAGAAGTAGATGATGATGAAGAAGGAAGAGGAGAAGAAGAAATAGACGTAGAGGAAGGAGAGAAAAGATTAAGAAGAGGAGAAGAAAGAGCAGATGAAATGAAGGAAAATAACACGGAAAGGATGAAAGAGGAAGACAAGAAGGCGGCAAAGAAGACGTATGGGAAGTAGAATGAGGAGACATAAAGAAAAGAAGACGTGAAGAATGAGAAGAAGGCAAGAAATGAAGTAAAATAATTTTTATGGCGTCTCTATACCTGTACCGCTGAGGGAAAAAAAACACTCTCAATCAAAACTGACTTCTCCGTGACGGTACCTCGTGGACCAAGTTCTGTCTGCGAACGAAGGGTTGTGAACCTTCGGAGAATTTTGTTTGTTCTGTGCACTCAGATGACCTACTTCATAATTCATACCTTTCGCCGATATTATGATAATTCAATCTAGGAGCATGATATGAGCGGGGCATAAGTCACCCACGGGATAAGTGGGAAATGCGTACAAATTTTTTATCGGGAAATCTGAATGGAATGACTGGGGATTGATGGAGGAAAATCTTCAAATGGAAAAAGAAAGGGGAATAGTGTTAAGATGAGTGGATTAGGAGGGTCCATTGGCGGGGTTTTGTGAACGCGGTAATTGAGAAGGTCAGTAGATTGCCGGTGACGGGTTTCGCTCCACAACCCTGTTTAAAGGAACAAAGGCGTAGGCCTCGTTGCCTGTGTCTGTGTTGCAACAGCTGTAGGGGCAGTTGGCTGCCGCCTGTAAGGTGTGTTCAGTTTCCTTACTTCCTTCCTTCCCGCCCCCCGTCGATTATCTTCAAAACACCTTTCGTATTTCGTTATCCCTCGGTGAATTTCTTTCTTGTATATTTCTCCTTCGTTGATCTTTATCCTTAGTTCTTGTGCTGTTAACCATCTAGCGTGCAATGTAATTCGTTTAGGGTCTGGGTAACACGCATCATATCCGAGATCACAGCTTTCAAACGTTTGCTGTACGATGTTACATCTCTGGGCTTTCGCAGTCTTGTTAATTCATTGCAGGTGTAAATCGACTTTTGACATCCCTAATGAAGAAAAAGCAGCTATACTTTGCTGTGTAAAATGTGTGTGACATGTGTAGACCTATAATAGGAAGGTCTATTTAGAAAATTCGTTTACTTGAGTATAAATTACTCGAAGGATGTTAAATAAGGGAAGAGAAATGGGTTTATATGAATTCGACAGAGTCCATGTATGGACGTTTGTGACTCCGGTGATGAACTTGCGGATTCATTATCTGTAATGATCTGCCTCGCCTGAGTTACAATTACCTGTTTAAGGTAGATTATACTGTGGAGTTAATTTGTTTGAGCCTCGTGATTTAAAACGGTTGTGTTCGTAAGCGATGGTGGTGTAATGGTGAGCATAGTTGCCTTCCAAGCAGTTGATCCGGGTTCGATTCCCGGCCATCGCAGTTTTTTTTTCACTGTAGCTATTGGTATCAAAAATATTAAATTCGTCAATCGTGCCACAAACTACGCAGACTAGCTTCGGGAATCTGACATCTTTAATTTTAACCAAAGTGCATTTATTTGTATCATATGATTCCCAGCGATCATTTCCCTAAACAGCGTTTAGTATTTAGTTTTTACCTCAAAGAAAATATGTTTACAAATCATCATTAATAATGATTTTTTGTTTGGTAATTTTTTCTACTTGTGAATAATTTCTGTCGAAGCCATATCCACCACAAAGATCAACAAGAAACCATCAAATGTGAGTGAATACAGAGTTATAGAACATTAAAGTAGGTGGTACGTACAGTTACCACTGTACCTTAATGAAAGGGAAGAGGTAACGGGCGTACAAGCACACAGACCTAATTTCGTTTTGTGAAGCAACGCTTGCCTTTATAATCATTATATAATTCGTGAAAATGCGAATGTATCCGGATTTCGTAATGTAGCTGAGAGGCGTATATGGCGAAATCGATGTCCAAGACGGAAAACAAAAGACTGCTGCGTGATGTTACAGGAAAGAGAGGCGGTCCTGCTGACGATAATACTCGGTACAATTTCGGAAACGCGTCCACCACGGTCTCATGGACCTGGCGTGATTCCTCCCAGATTTCTCATCCATGGACAGTGCAGTGGCGTACAGTGCAGTTAATCTTCCTTAAGGAATAAGTGGAAGAATTTTCAAATACCTTATTTGGAAATTCGAAGGATAGTGATGAATAAGACAATTTTCGATATTCTTAGAAATAAGTAATTATATGCAAGTTTTACCAGAACAGGGAATTTATTAAGTGCCAGTTGCTTAAGGAAGATTTATTGACGTAGGGTTAATGACGCAGTTACACGTGTAGTTCATTACTTTGTTGGTTATGCAGATAAGGAAGGGAGTTAATTAATTGACTACGTAACATGTTAGATAGGAATCGCTTTAGTTACGTAGGTAACTAGATGCTTACTTTGTGAGTTTGTTACTTGCAACTTGAAACTTGGGTCTTCCACGTCTTCTTGTATCATAAAAATAAGATAAATAGAATATAGAATTAAGTGCTGAAGAGATTATAGTCCCATTGACAACATAGGCGAAGTAGAAATGAATGGAGAAATGTAGGTTTCGTAAGGAAGAACTTATTTCTCACGCAATTTTCTGAAGCCCAGTAGTAACATTATGTACCACATAATTTAACATTTAAAAACTCTGTATTCTGTACACCGAGTGTATTTATTTGTTTAATATGAACAACGATAATGCCCATAAACAACATTAACCAGTAGATCGTTGTAATGAAGATAACGTTGTGTTTTTTTTGAGGTAAGAACAGACTTTTTAAATTTTATTTAGATGAACTTCGGAGTTCAACGTAATTGGATGACAGAAACAAGAATTGCTTACGTAATTATAATGGAAAGTCCTCATGGGAAATGGAAAATTTGGTAGAAGCCGCCACTGGCTACGTTTGTGTACTCTGTAAATAATGAGTGAAGCGTCACATTTTTATTTTTTATTAGCTAACATATGTAGCTTAGACTGAAGTCATTAGACACACTTTGTTAAATAGAATATGGAATTAAAATGTCTTGCTAGGACCTACGTAATTTTATGACCCACATCTCTGTGTTACCTGGATTCTAACACCTGCCATCGCAGAGATGCGTGAAGCACTGCATCCTCTTCGCCGTCACTGTTGGATTGCAGACCGTATCCTGATGCGCACTGCGATTAAGCAAGGGACCGGGAAAATGTGCAGATGTTTTGTAATATTTTGAAGATTTCGTGTGTATTCAAATGCACGGGCTTAACTGAAATATAAAACTGGGGAAAATGTGCACAACTTTGCGACATTTTGAGCATTTGTTTTAAACGTAAATGATTTTTCAAGTGGGCTGGGAAATACATAAACAATTTAGGAATATTTTAAACGCTAGCTTTTGTTTAAAGATTTGTTAGCGTTATAACGGGCTACATAATTGAACAAGAATGCTTTGACACACAGAGTTGCACAGTACGAGTATTTGCAAATGCGTCATTTGCTATTTTACATTCCTGGTTTCAGAGTTTTGGTGTTCGTTCATTATAAATAAAATGTATTATTGAAAACGCAAATCAACATACATATCAAATTTCACAGTATTCGCCCCCTCCCCGTATTTGCGTAAATATAGATTTAACCAAACTGAAAATGTTTTACTCAAGTTACAGATCTTCCATGTCAAAATTTTTGTGCGACAAGCCGTCATAATAGATAGGATTTTATGTTTTCTCAGCGGCGAGTCCGAAGATGGCTGTCTTATGGGTTGTAGCGCCATATAATCTGGTAGAAATTTACCAACGTTTCAGAGGTCCATACTGCCTCCATCATCAGGGCGATGAGATCGCCCAGAAGACAACCGTCGTCATAATATATGTAAAATGTCTGACATGTTCGCGTTCTTTCTGATTACTGACTGTCGTTGACGGGTACAAATCGTTGCTGTAAATCTATTCACACCTCAGACACTACATTGCATGGTGTTAAAAATAATTTGTCCTTGTATTTTGTCAAATAAATACTAAATATAAAAATATTCCAAATAAAATTGTTAGATATAAAGGAAATATGTATTTTATGGCATGCACAAATGTATTGCACGATGCTACTTTTTTCAGACACGTGATAAAATTCGATTAATGAAGAATGGGGTTTCATAAGACCGATAAGGTCCAGAATAAAACTTGTCCCATACAAAATGTAATTGAAAACCGTTCTATAATTTCAACAATAAAACACGTAGATGAACGAACAGACATGGCCTCCCATTTGGCGAAATACATGCAAAGAGCGCATAGAGATGGCAAGTTTGGAGCATAGGATCGAAACAACATTCCATCGTCTTCTAGAGAAGTATATTGTAACATTACAAAATGAGGGAATAAGACTCAACTGCATTGAGTTCTAAGTCGGTGGCTTTGTATAGCAACGTCCTTCTTTTCTAGAAAGAAACTGCTGCTTTTTATACCTCCAGTTTGTCCTTTTCATCGAAATGCATGCGGTAGGCACCAGGAGGTAGACAAGAAAGACATTCTTGCGAAACGGGCATCAGCTGGTACTTTCTTGTTGCATCACCTGGGAACAAGGCCTCCTGAGAATACCATACGAGTATTGTTGCTTTGTTCACCAGGTGGCACTGAAGAGGTATTACTGCTGCTGTTTGAATCTTCCAAATAAGACCATACCCGCCATTGTATGGTTATATTTTCTTGGAAGGAGAATGATACGCAGGGCCGTTTATATTCGGTCCTTTTTTCGCATCGTCTCAAAGCAAAACAGATGTAGTTGCATTTAGTTTTTGAAAACGCTTCTAAAGCAGTTTTATAGTGACAGTTTTAGCAGTGGCGTGTTAATAGTCTGTCCGGCATTAAGAATAAACTACAGACCTTGAGTATTAACAGCTTACACGGTCCATTCATCAGATAGGCCTGTTCATAGTTCTGGAGATGAAGTAGTCGGTTGTGAATCTGCTACATGTTACTCCACGGAATTAGTTTTTAGTTATGGAACTGAAACTTAGGAAGCAGTTTTGGGGTCTTCATTTAATCACTGCTCAGTTTTAAAATTATCAAAACAGAGGAAAAAAGCTACCTCCGAATTGAGAAACCCACACTGGTTCCTATCTGCTGTTTCACGTTGTCTCAGAATTGTGACTCTAAAATCGGATCTGCGTTATTCGAGATCGTACGGTTAATGGTTAACTTGAATTCGAGTTACGTGCCTTACTCGGTGACGGTTCGATTTCGATTAAGTACATCCAATCCCTGGAGAAACATACGTGATCGAATTCGAGAAGCTTACTCCCCATTTTTACCTGACAGACATGTGGCTGTAGAAAACTACGCTGTCCACCGTACATTTCGCTTATACACCTGATTTATAGAAGCTTCCACCTTCTCAAAAAGTTCTCGATAATACGCTGACCATATTTTTATTATTGGCAACATCTTTCGATGCCACCAAGCCGCTTTCCCCCATTTCATTCACTACGTATTTGTAAGCACTTTTGGGAGCATTCTTGTTTTTGTATAAGCAACCGGTGTTGTACTCCACAAACATTCATGGGAACAATGTAATTCCACAAACTCTACGTTTTGCGCTAATGAAGACGTGGTGATTTTATTTTTGCAGATTGGTAACGGCGTTCAACAACATACAAAAATGAACGCAATTTGCAACTCGAACTCTATATTGGAGCTACTGGGTAATTGCTGAAACGGTAAAAAAGAGTTAGGACCTAGAATCAAGACTTCTTTGATTTTGAGTAATTTAAATTTTATCTTAAGTTTTACTCCTTTTCTGGTGAGCATCGAATATGAACTCAACAAGCCCGGTTTTAAAATTCTTTCTCTGCTGTGAATTGCATAAAATGAACGTGTAATGGGAAAATCGTGTTCATCTGTACGTCAGCGTTGCAAGTACGATTATTAAAATAACTTGGATTAAATGTCATGGACGACAAACACCAAAGTTGTTGGCCGATTTTAATTTCGCCCACAGCTGTTCAATGAAAGACGCTTTCAGATCTGCAAATTTAATTTGAAATTTGGTTTGGTGCTCTGCATACTAAACGAATACAATGCAGTGAAACAGTCTACCTGTTCTGTTCATTAGCTTTGTCAAGAAATATGCATCCGCAATATTGGACATCAAGACCAATAAAACATGCGAGGAACGCATTTTGAAAATAGCCTGTGTCACTCTAGATCGAAGTGATGCTTTCGACTCTCGCTCCAGCAAATCTCTTCGAACTCGCCGTCCTTTCATCCGATTACCATGGTAACATTTCCTGCAGTGTGTCTAGGTCGTCAAGACTGGCAAGTTCATGGTTGTAACGCAGATAGTCATCTTGACTTGGGTTTAACCTTTTGACCCTTTTTGTTATGCAGTGCTCATGTATGTGTGCCCACCTGCATTTTTACGTATTTTTCCTTTTGCTACCGCGTTCATTTCTTCGTTTGGTCCAACATTTCAGTTCGTAGGTCCATGTTATCTAGAACTACAGAATTTGTAAATGCTGTTCACCTATCAATAGGTTTAATGCATTACTAGAACGCTGATATGGGCGTGGCTTGTAACACAAATGGATGCGTCAATATCTGCTTATTCGGTTATTTTACGATGATATGTCAACTACTGAGATTATACGTCAAAGGAAATGAGAAATGAATGCAGAATATTGATTGGAGAAGATCAAGGGAAGGGATCACTGGATTTTGTGATTTGAATTGGCTCAGGATAGGGTCTATCGGCGGGCTTATGAGTTTGCTTCAAAGACAGTACGCAGTCTATTGAATACCCTTAGCTGAATAATTGGCAATTGATCAAGCAATACTTTTTTAGTGAAGCCAGTCAATCAATCCGTGCGATGTATAGATGAAGAGGCCTCTGTTGCGTTTTGATCCATGCAGGGTTGCAACTTTCTTGGATGTGTCGGAAAAGTCTAGATTTTGCCATCACGGGTCTCTGCAATAAAGAACGTTCCGAATTTTTGACATTATGTGTAACTTCGGGTTGGTATGAAGACCATAAAAACTGTATTTTACCTACACCGACCAGGGTCAGTATCCGTGTCCGTCCGCATGTTTTGTCTGTAAAAGTACTCAACGAATATCGATATATCGATTCGGGTTTATATTAATAGATTCCTGTCGAATTTAATTTTGGTGCACACTGGTGGGTGAACTGTGATTCCTGTCTTACACGAAGCCAAAATAGAACTTCGAGATTTCTGGAAAACAAGTCGTCTGGAGTTCTGAACCTGAACAGGCCTCATCATTGAAGATGATAATGATGATGATAATAATAATAATAAAAAAACAACACTAAGCAGGACATTATTTTGGATGGGGAGGGAGGGAGTTGAACCGGTAAGCTCCTCTGTAATACTGCCCTCTATGTAGTTATTGTTCCGATGTTGGATCACGGGCAGGAGAATACTGGGTCACACAACTGTTCGGACCTTAACTGAAGGGGTCCGCTGTGCCATGTGTCCAGGAGGCTGAAGAAAAGTCGCAAGGTGACGGCCACAGCCGGCAGATGACCCGGAAGGGGAAATTAAAATAGGGCCAACTGCTTCCGTCAGCTGGACTTCCCAAATCGAGCGAGTGCTGTGTACATTTTTTAACAATAAATTTAGGATTCTTTTTGAAGAACGACAGGCGAGTTTTAAAATGCGAAATATCTGCACCTTTGTTTGTGATGGTGATGAACTCATCGAAATGAATTATTGGGATTATTGGAAGTCCCCCCCCCCCCACCAATGCAAATAAATTCTGTGTTGGGGAGTGGGTGGGTTTTGAATTAATTTTTTTTCCTCAGTAGTAATTCACTGGAACTAGTGAGTTTAATTTAGCTTTATGGGGATAAAACAGATTGAAGGTGTTTGAGAACTGAGTGCCTAGATATTTGGACCTACGAGGGATGACGTGGAGAAAAGTGCGTAATGAGAAGCTCCATAATTTGTGGAGCAAGTAGCGCTCATGGGGAGATGAGAAATGCTTAAACATTGTTGGTTGGAAAACTTTAAAGCTGGGAAGAGACCTGTCGGAACACCTAGAAATAGAAGGGAGGATAATATTAAAATGTACTTTAGGTAAATAGAGTTTGAGGGTGTGAACTGAATTTATTTAGCTCAGGATAGGGACAGGTGGGGGGCTGTTGTGAACACGGTAACAAATATTCAATTTTCTTGATTAGCTGAACGTTCTGTTAGCTTCACAAGAAAAACTATGGTAATTAGAGGTGCAGTTAGCTATGTGACGTTTGAGGTTTTCACGACGCTGTGGTTAAAATGTGGATTGTGGTCTTTCGGGTTGTGACACGATGCAGTCTTGTATGTGCTGTGTATAGCTTACAAATATTAGATTTTCGTTTGTAGTAAATGATTCAAGGCCAGTGATGTACGGTAGAAAATTACCAAAAGGAAATGCATTTAATAATATATATACGCCAACACTTTTCCGCTCTTGTTTCTTTCCAAACTGTGTAATACAAGACATTGCCACCGAGAAAAGCCATCATGGCGTGGGTTTTCGAGTCTCTGTCGAGATCGTGGTCAATAAAATGTACATAATGCTGTCAAATTATTCAGTGTCTCAATTACTAAACTGCACTTTTCTTCCAGCAGTAAACAGGGTACACGAAGATACACATCAAGTCCTATAGTATCAAAAATTAATTTATTGAAAAAAAAGCTGCGATGGCCGGGAATCGAACCCGGATCAACTGCTTGGAAGGCAACTATGCTCACCATTACACCACCATCGCATTCACGTTTAAACTTCGTACCAATTGTATAAGTATGATGTAGCTCGCTACACAGTGGCGGCACTGATTTGTACCAGTGTCTGTTCCACCAGTTTTAAGACACAATGCTAAAGAAGATTTTGTCCCAATGCCTAAATTTCACGCTATGAAGACATGGGGAAAACTGCATGAACGTATCTTCATATTTTGTTCCCTGTACCAAATATCAGGAAGACATCAAATCAAGGAGGATGAGATTGGCGGGTCATGTACCGAGCAGCGGGAGATGAGAAATGCGTATACATTTTCGATTTGGAAACTTGGAGGAAAGAACCATTCGGAAGACCAAGACATAGATGGGAGATAATATTGAAATGGATGTACTTTAAATAGGATTTGGGGCTTGAATTGGATTCATCTGCCCCAGGGTATGGACCGATGGCGGGTTATTGTGAATGCGGTAACAAGCCTTTTGTACCATTGAAGGCGGGGAATTTCTTGCCAAACTGAGCTAAGAAGATTGTAAGATTAGCTTCTCAAGAAGGACACTGCTACAGGGCCGTAGTATCCAATAAGCACATTTAGCAAGGATAGAAATGCTGTATACAGAAAGAGGCAGCGTCATGTCAGTGTCAACTCTTATCATTCCGTAATTATTATTATTATCATCATCATCATCATCACCATCACCATCCTTTTACGCTATATAGTCTGAGCTACTGAAAAAGCGTCGTTAAATAAACCATAACCATCAACCTTATTATTCACTGCATATTCAAATTTGTAATCGATGACTTTGTTTAATGTTTCATTCTGAACGTCTGTAAAGTTCTGTTTCAAGGAACTTCATAGAGTTCCTCTCGTTCTGCAGGGTTCGAGTACCGAAGCAGCAGACGATTTCTTCACGCAAGTACACGAAGAGGACGACAGGGAGCGCGCAGATCAGCCAAATTCAGCACCGGCCAGTCCAGGCGTACCTCGGGGCGGTAAGTCCAACTTCTGGTCCTGCGTCATCGTATTGGCCCTTTACAACAAAATCATAACAAACTTTCTAGGAAGTTAACAAAAATCTGTCCAAGGGCGATTACAGGACGTGTGTGTACAGTTTTGCTGGAAGACCGTTCCAAATACCAGCCTGACATTATGTCTGCATTCACCTGTAGATAGTTGTTCATCTGACAGTTCAAAGGGCATCGATTATAATCTCACAACCATCGTTATCATCAGAAAAACTCGCCATTCGTTTTGCCATGTATGCTGTGTCTCCAAACAAATTTTTCCCTTGTTGAGCGAGATTTCCGGTTCTCACTGCGGCGAGTGCGAAGACTGTTCTTGGGATGTTGCACCGTATCGTCACGTTGAATTTAACCGGAGTGTCTGAGGTAAGCTTGTACCAGATTTCACGGCGCAACATCCCGCAACCGCCTTGTTTTCCAAATACATAATGCACCCCACATGTTCTGCCCGTTTCATCATTTAGCTGTCCACACATGGTCTTCTTCATTTTGCGCTCTCTTAGTCTGAAGATAAGGCGGACTATGTGGACACAATCACAGACACAATCGAGGTATACCATCACTTGCTCGGCAAGAAGGAAATTTGTTGCAACTTGATTTTTCAGAGAAAACCCTGCGCAAGACTTAAAAAAAATTATGCTTTGTACTTCGAATAGGGTATTAAGATTTCATTCTACACGTAGTTTTAAATCATGGGGAGAGATGGCAGTAAGTGATGTGTGTTACTTGTTCCGCCAAGTACAGTGACTGATTCCAAAGTTACTCTGCAAGATGGCATGGGAATGCAAAGAAATGATCTTGTCTGATTTAACCAAAATGGCCACTTAAACCGCAGAATACAAAATTTGTGTGCAGTGTAATTGCATTATATTCTGATTTCTGAAGTAGCTTCTTCATTGTGAGAGAAGTTTTGTTTGAAGTGAAGCTTTCGCGGCGACTGAAGCTGATGAAAGACACTCAGGTTACAAGCCAAGTCAGGTGGCGCGCTACAAAGGATCAGATTTGTTACGCAGTAGCCCTGAGGATGAGAGCAGAGATTGTTCTCGAAACGTTGGCAGAAGATATGGTTTATTCACCATTCAGTCACCTGACGCGGTTTGTAGCCCGAGAGACTTTAATCAAGTTTTGTTTAGTTAGCAACAAGTGTGGAAGCCGTTTTATAAACTTCCCAAGTTTTTTTTGGCATATGATAATGCAATTATAATTACTATGGTTTAGTGTAGTGGTTGCCAAACAAAAATGGCGAATGCATGAGTAAAGAATGTGAGGTTGCCAGACAAAGCTTAGAGTAAGGTTTTTTGTGGATTGATCACTCCTTAAGTTATTTAAAATGTATTTTGAACTGTAGCAGTTTTATGCTATAAAATGACTTGAAAAAATTGTAATGAATGACAAGAATCTGGAAGGGGAAGATTCTGGTTTAAAACAAATTACAATCACAGTATGTGTAGTGAGACTGAGAAACCTTGTTTAGGATAGCTGGTTACCTGGTCAAAATGCAAACTACATCCCTTCCAAATAAAAGTTTAAGTTTTGCGTATTTCATTGTACCAACTTTGTTCTTAAAGTGGATGCTTCGTAATAAATATTACAGAAAGCGAGGAAGCTGATGGTGGTGAGGACCAAACAAAGTTGGTAACATCAGACTTCTTGGGTTTACATGATGAGTGGGAACTTGTTCAGGCGGTGGCACCAGGGTACCAGAGAGACGAGCAAGAGGCTCGTGAACAAGAGCTTTACTTCATCCCTAGTATGGGACCAGGTGAGCCATTGTTGATGACAAGTTGACTTATTTGATATTCTGTGTGCCATTACAGCTGTTACACTGTACAGAAGATGCCACGAAGTGTGGGAAAAAGTGATTTAAACTCCCAGCAGGACTTTAACTCTGTGATTAATTGTATAGCAGTATGCTGTTGTGATGCGCATCAAGCTGGACTTCACTTAAGAAATGAAGTAAAGATGATGATGGTTAAAGACTCAGAATATTTAAAGAAATAATTACAATTAATTTATGAACAATAACAACCTACAGTTTTATTTTGAACTTGGTACAGAGGTTTATGAGAACCATGGAATAAGGTATATAGGGAGAATGGAGGTATAGGCACTAAATGACAGTGTTTGGTGAGCTCCATGCTCCGACTACTTTACTCTCAAATGAGTTAAGTTTTGTGAGAATTCCTCACTCTGTAGTAAGTACCAGTATAGAGAGCCTTCATTACTTGCTGGCATTTTATGATTTAGAAGTATTTTATTACATGTGCAGTGCCACTGGAAGACAAGTTGAAACCTGGTCATGAGGTTCGTTACCTAGAAGAGGAGGGTCTGCATGTCGGCAATCATCTTGCTGTTACCAGCCGTAACACGAACAAGTTAGAACGCCGCCTGTTGGCTGGGGGAGACAGGTCGAGTACCCTCATATGAGTAGTCACCCCTTGGTAGTGCACATTGTGTATCCCTGTAGGAACACTGACTGACAGTCATGTAGATTGAGTAAAAAGTAAAGTTTGTCCCGCTACGTGCCATACAGGCGCTTGGGGTGAGTGGAGGTATAGCTCCTCTCTTTCTTGACCTCGGCACTAGATGGGGGTGAGTGGTCAGCATCACGCCCCGGCCGGCTTTACTCCCGGGAAAGGACCCCGGTACTCAATGTAGAGGAGGCTGGGTGGGCCCCAGAGCCGGTCTGGACGCAGAGGCTAGAGGAAAAATCCTCTGTCCCCGTCGGGGATCAAACCCTGGTTGTCCAGCCCGTAGCTAGTCACTATACTGACTGAGCTATCCCGGCTCATACGTAGATTGAGTAGCCCTATAATAACAATGACCCCTGGCCATGCACATTGATTAACTCCATAGGAACACTAACTCTAGTTACGCAGGTTGAGTACCCCAGTAGGACCAGTGACTCCCAGTAATGTGTGTTGAGCACACTCATGAAAAATGTAGCAGATAGAGAAACAAATGTTCTGGGCCTTAAAGTGTTCATCACTCATGCTAGAGCGTACAGTAATGTTGATAGAAAATTAAAACTTATATAGAAGATTTCTGTCTTCTGGGTCATTGCGCCGTGTAGTCTGGTTGATGTTAACCAATGTTTCATCGCCCTGATGACGGAGGCATTATGACCTCTGAAACGTTGGTAAAAGTTGACCAGACTACACAGAACAACAACCCAGAAGAAAGAAATCTTCATACTCATCGCTGTGAAAACCTCAAATCATACATAAAACTTATATAGTTGGGGTGACCTTAAGTGGCATGATATTAATACCAATCATTATGAAAATCTGTTAATTATTTCTGAAGTTATTAGGTAGGGATAGACACGTGGAAGGATGGAAATAGATATGATACTGCAGGCCTGTTGTTCCTTATAAAATTAGTAAAATATGTCAAAAAGAGGAGGAAACAAAAGAGGTTATGATATATGGATGGTTGAGCAAGAAGTTGTACAAAACTATGGCGGGGAAGCTAATTAGAAAGTGGCCACTTGGAATGCCGAGAAGGAAATAGAGGATAATATTAAAATAGATTTTATGAAAATAGTGTAGAGTGTGAAGTTGTAGGTGGGGTTGAATTGGTTCAGGCTTATGTTAGACTGTAGCACTGTGAACCAAATACATGTTTTGTAGGGGGGGGCTTCTGTGAGAATTGAGGGTTAAAGGTCACACCAGGCAACATTAAAATCAAAACTCCTCTGTCTGAATATGGATTATACATATATCTTAATAGAGAATTTCATTAGGTTTAAACAAGCCCCATATGAGCTTTGTACAGAACAAATGTTATAACTTCTAGCCCCCAAAATTAAATTTTTATGATTTTTAGCTCCTGCCTCACAAAAACTGCAAGATATTGGTGCTTAAATTTTGCATAGTTATTGCTCTGAAATGTTGGGCTGTTTCAGAAAGTGGTTTGGTGATGATGGTGAAATTATATCGCTGCCAGACCCATGCAGACTGGTTCCTTTCCACCCCCCTGTGTGTGATGAAGTAAACTCCATCCTGGATGTTGAATATAAGCTGGTAAATATCTGTGTTTTTATGTATCTATGCATTTACGCACGCAGTGTATCGATATCAGAATTCAATTACAGCCCCCATAATGTCCATTTCATCCTCTATTCCCAATTTTATTCTAAAGGTATTTTGGTTTCATTGCTTCTTCTATATGTCTGTGTTTTCCTTGATCTGTCATATTTTTTTGGACTTTTATGAGGAATCTAGTTCCACTTTTATTTGGCCAACTTTTTTCAGCCAATTATTGAAGAAGGATGACTGATTGTGAGATGTGTACAAATATTGGTTTTCTATTTGTGTATCTTTTGTATGTGGATTTTAATTAGGAAAGTCTGTTCTATCTTGACAGTTCTGTCAAAATGATAGTTTGTGACTGATGTGTACAGTTTTACATGCATATGTACAGAAAGGAAGTGATTTCCTTGGTATTGAAAGGGTTAAGATGAAATACGTTGGCTCAGTATAATAAGAGAATGTGTCACAATATGTCTTTTCATATATTTTACATGTTAGTAGATTTTTATTATTCTATCATTTGATGCTATAGTCTATAGTCAGATCTTGTGACTGGGATACTGGGAGCGACCCGTTCTTCAAGTGCCTGAGCACTGCGGGTGTCAACTTTTCGTTGGCTTGATCTATAGACATTTGGTAGGACTCCTTGGACGAGGGATTGGCCCGTCTCAAGGCCTCTACCTGTACACAGGACAGCACAACACAGAAAAACGCGGACAAACATCCACGGATTGAGTGGGATTCGAACCCACAGTCCAAGCGACACAAGGCCCACGCCTCAGATCGTACGGCCACTACAGAGCCCAGATCTTGTGACAGTATTGTTAATTAAACAGCAGATAAATATGTAAGTAGGTAAGGGCGTTGAGAAGTGCTTACAAAATTTTGGGCAGGAAATTTCAAGGACATCAACGATATAGATGTCATTTGGTGAATAATATTAAAATGGACATAAAAGAGATAAGTCATGAGGAATAGATCCAGGTGGCTCAGGATATGATCTGGTGATGCATTTTTGTGAATACTGTTATGAATCTTTGGGCTTCATAATAGCAATGCCTTTATTAACCGTCTGAGTTTTAGTCAACTTCTCAGTGGAGATTTTGTACAATTAAATTAGTTAGTTATGATGCAAATATGGATTTATACTTTGGATTTTCAAAGAAGCAGCAAGTGATGTGTATTTTTATTAACACTGAAGTTGTGCAGAGTACACTGACAGTGTTTCTAAGGCAGATATCCCACTTATAACATTGAACAGGCTAAAACTTACTGTTATTTCAGGCAACAATCAGTGATTTTGAGAACAAATATATTGTTCAGCCTGGAGACATTGGTGTTGAGGATCGCTATCTGCTCGAAGTAGACATCTGCTCTGTGACATTCAGTCATCACCCACTGTTCAGTCGAGAGCATGTTTTAGCGCAGCGCGTAACTGAACTCTACCTCAAGTACAGTGAACGTGCAGTGCTGGGACAAGGTCAGAGGCTGGCGGGCCGACTCGAGGCTCTCCGTATAGCTCGAGACAGCTTGAAGAAGGTTCTCAAACAAGCGCCTGATGCCAGTCAGCAACAGTTGGAGAGATTACAGAGGTCAGGGTGACCATTATCTTACTTTAACAACTGATTGTATTGTTTCAGTGGTTAACACTCCTGCTTCATATTCAGGAGGTCATGGGTTTGAATATCAGCCCAGAGACTAGCTGTTATGACTAAGGTTTTTGTAGTCTTTATCTGTTTATGTAGGCAAATGCTGAGCTAGTACTTTGAGTTGTACTGTCACCATATCCTTTTCAATTCTCTCGAATTAATTGCTTACCAATGTTATAGCATTTTATATTATATATTCTCTGAAGTTGAAAAGCAGTTGAAAAATTATCATTAAATAATATGGAGGTCACCGAATCAGTCAACTTCCCTTAAAACTATTTTAAAAAGAAAGAAAATGGTAATTATTTAATTCTGTTAGGAAAATCTATTTATTAGACTTTCTTTTATTTTCACCAGACAAAAGTGAGACTATGTTACTGGACAGAAATTCTGATGGATTTTGAGAGTTTGGTTACTGGCTATCCTGACTGAGATTTTGCATGGTTTTCCTCGGTCTATCCAAGCAAATGATTTCTTCCAAGTATACCATACATACATAATTATTTTCATATTACATTTAATGTTATTTAACCTCTGCAAATGATGAGCAGCGGTAAATAACGTAAAAAGTAACCAGAAATGGTGCCCCTTGCATCACTATGTTTTGTTTGTTTAACTAATAAGACAGTTATGAAACACAAGAATGAATGGTGTTGGCCACAAGCATGTCATTTCTTTGTGTTATATTATAGATATGTTGCTGAGATCCGTGAGACACGCCGGTTGCGACAGATGGAGGGGTCCAATGATCGCCAGCTGTTGAGTAATTTGCTGTTGACTTGGCGTGACCTGAAGAAGTTAAGGGAACTTCAGGGTTACACATCGACACCACTTCGATTGCAGATTCACAAAGAGTTTTCTGATGATCCAGCTGCTGAAATCAGGGCATGGGACGAGGAGATTCGCAAGGAAATAGATGAACTTGAGGAAGAATATCAGGAAGAATACAACACGCAACTGGATGAATATTCAAAAAAGCTGGCTGTGTGGAAAAAGAGAAGAAAGGCAATGGTAGGACTCCATGAAACCTGCTATACAAACCAGTGTTCTTAACATTGTAAGAAAAATGGTGTTGGAACTGAATTCATGATGATATTTATCTTTGTCATAATTATTGTCTTTATCATCAGATTCATGGTTTAAATATTCTTTGTCAATTCCAGTTTTACCGTTTTATTTGTTCCTGTTAATGCAGAACTAACCTTAGATTACATAAGACTTTGCATTGCACACCAGCTTCATTGCCAAGCTGGTTGCACCCCACTTGATACAAATCCTGTGGGTGTAACACAAAGAACTAAGTGAATGATTATAAGTGAGCCATCTACCGGGTCAAACACCACCAGTTATCTTATATAATGTTGTATTCTTTCTATTTTAAATGATTACCTTATTGCCGGGTAGTTCAGTCAGTATAGAGACTGACTACAACCTGGGTGATTGGGGTTTGATCCCCGACAGTGTCAAGGTTGAGAATTAGCAGGAGCTGTAAAGCCTCTCCCCTTGAGCACCTACATGGCATGTAGTGGGATAGCTTTCTTCTTCTTCTATGGCTCTCCGGTCCATATTTGGTCCATGGCCTCCTCAATTCTCCTCTTCCATTCAGTCCTATTGTTAGGTCCATTCTGTCTGAGGCTTTGATTGAGGTTTCGAAACATCTTCCTTTTTACGGTGCAAGGTTGTTAGCCTTGTGACCAACCCCCAACCTGGAGGACCAGGGTACCTGTCTTAGTCTGACCTCTCCCCCTCGACCAATCTGGCTAGGGAGACCCTACCAGTAGCTCTTGGGGTCACTGAGGTACTCAAGCCCCACCACCACGACAAGGTGCAGGTACCATTAAGTGGGGGGGGGGGGGGGGTAGCTTTACTTTTACCTTATTGCCATGCCATGACACATCCTCAGGTTGTGGATGGAGAGTAACTGTGAATATGTTGAATGAACAGTCATAGATAGCTGTAGGGGTTGGCCCTTCAATTTCAGAGTTTGGGCATGGGGTTACTAACATGATACCATGTAGAAGCAGTTATTAATCATCATAGGAAACAAAACTGGACATATTCCTGGGTACAAAACCAGAAGGACAGTATGTTTAGAATCTTGAGTGGTTCATAAGAAAAATGGTGTAAAGATGTGAACTAGATTCAATTAAATCAGCTCAGGATAAGATCCAGTTGTGGGTTTTTGTGAACACTGTCTAAATACCTCTATTCTGTAATATTTTAGCATGAAGCAAAAAGGAGACACCAGAGCAAAGCAGAACAGAGGATTGAGAGAGAATTTGATGAAGAAACAGAGCTGGAGATAATGGAGCCATCTGGGGAAGAACCCAAACCACCTGCTAAAGTGAACATGGGTGTAGTGAGGTCAGAGGTGATGGAGGGGTTGTTCCAGTCCTTTCGTCCGCCTGGAGAACCCAAAGTGTACCTGGAACTGACAACCAGTGAAGCTATTGATCAGAATCCAGGCTGTCCCAAGTGAGTGAAATTGCTAAGAGGTGACTTGTAATGATGGCAGTGATTTAGATGATGAAATCACTTGTGTCTGTTGATCGTATGCTTCCCTTGTTTGTGTCCAGTTTACCATCATATGCATGTTTTATTTCTAAAAATATTCAGAAGATTTTGATAAAATTTGTTATTGGATGTCTGCTATAAAAATTGATGGATTAACTTTTTAGGCTGTACTGGTCCATTGTAACTCATACTTCACATGAAAGTCAAATGAAGATTTATTAGATTTCTCAACATTATTTATTGTACAAAGAAACAGTATGTGGCATAAATTATAGACCTCATTAAGATTTGTAACTTTTATTTGAAACAGCTGCCTTACGTATAAGGTATTTGATTATATTTGTTCCCAGTATACCATAGTGACGAAGTTTTGACAATTATCATATTTACACCAAGAAGTTCCTCTAATAAAATATTCTGAAGCATCTCATAGATCAAAATATTTTTTGAGCTTATTTTTAAACCAGAAAATTTCTTGTAGATTTAAGGAGTCACGTTCTCATGACAGTAAGGATGTTGATGTTGGTCTTTTGTGTCATTATACTGTGTAGGCTTCTAGTTTGTTACCAAACTTTTTAGGCGGTATGTCTCATTTTGCAATTGAAGGGGCTCAGCTAACCTTTTTCTTCACTGTGAAATGTTATGATTATGCAGTGAGCAGCAGAGAAGAACAGCTGTCAAAAGATGTGACCTTTATGTGAAGATCTTCTACAACCAGAAAGAAGTGTGCAGTTCACACCTACAGCCTCTGGGTCCAAGATTCAGTGTCTCAATTGGCCAGCTGTTCCCAATCCGCATCTTACAGTGGCCTGAGAGCCTGAAGGTGGAACTGCATGAAGAGGGTGGCACCTTTGCTCATCATCTGGTTGCAGAGATATACTTACCATTTCCCAGCAGGTGGGATTCTCACTTTTGGTTGTAAAGTGTAATCTTGGTTTTATGTGCTTTTTCCACAACATGCACAGAATGATAGGGAGATCATGTCTGCCCCTTTGTCTGGATTCATGTCTTCTCTTTGAAACAACTGAGTGGATTTTGATCAGATTTGACAGTGGGACTACGATAACATGTTTGGTAAATCTAATTTTGGTTTGTGATAATCAAGTAAAACTCATATTTTACATGAAGTATAAATCAAACATAGTAAGTTTTTTGAAAAACTGCCTATTATAAAAAGTTGGTGTGACATAAAATGTAGATCTTATTAAGATCAACAACTTTCAGTTGCAGTATTTTTTATATGGTGAATATTTAAAAACATGCAAGGAAAGAGTAATTTTTGCCTGTGTAGTGTGTATTGTCATAAAGATGCATTTGAAAAAAATATGTGTAGTCCATTAGAATACTTGTTTCCAAGTTTTCTTTCATGTACAGTAAAGGTCCAAATAGCAGCTCAGGTTATTATTTACTGTCCCTGATCTAGTACCAGCTACATCTTGAGTGCAGGTTCATGTTTAAGCCCAAATATATTAATAAATATATAACATGTTACTTTGGAAGTTTGTTTTAAATAAAAATGTCTACTTTTTAATTGTAAAACATTTAAAACATTCTAGTTTAAAATAATAATTGATTTGTCATATCAAATACTGTTATCATCACAATCATTTATTAGAGTTTCAGATGTTAAATAAAGATTTGAAAAACAAGTTATTAATATATTATGTTTCACAGTTATTAATTTACTTTTAATAGGCACAAATTAAGAATATTTATAAAGATATATATATCTCTCATTGTAAGTAGGAACTCCGTGATCATAGTCATGACATCCAGAATGTTGTATTACAGTGTTGAGATTATGGACTGAAATCCTGCTCAGATGGATGTGTATGTGTTTCTCATTACCATCAGTCATCATACTCTGTACCATAATTCTGAGTTCTGTCATGTGCTAGGATTCCCATGCAGAGAAAATACTTACCTACAAAAAGAATTCTGTAAGGTAAAAGAAATTGTGAACACACAGAAGCGTTCATGGGGTTTATGACCATTCATTAGATAGCTACATAACCCTGACATCCAGAAAAGTGTAATCATAAAAGTTTACAAATTCTTTGGAAATGATTCCCAGGAATGTGTAAATTTGGTGAAAAATATTCTGGGAAACATAGACCTGAATTGTAAAAATGCTATCAGATGTTTATTGGTAGATACAGAACTTGTTATTTTGTGTTAAGTCAGTTTTCACTGTGAATGTCAATGTTACAGTGGCACAACATTACAGAACTGCTCCCTGGAGCACCATGAATTCAGCAGTAACCAAGTGCTGACATTCAGCCATGCAGGTGTTGGATGTGGGACGTACTTGTGTCCATTCCCTGAGGGCAGTAACAAGGAAGTCACATGCCTCTACACATCAGGTGTGTTGGCGTGCAGGGTAGCATGGGGAGTGGACAACAACAAGCATGGAGGGAGGGATGGGAAGATACTTGCACCTCCAGAGAAGTATTGGACCAAGGAACAGAGGTTGGTGAACCTTTACTAATTAACAATCTGAACAAACGACTGAATAACTGACTGACTAACTCTTGGTAATAGAACCTTTGATTTATGAACTGCCAAAGTTAGTAATAGACATGACCCTGAACCAGTCAGTTGAGTTCACACTTTCTTTATTTATTTCTCTAAATTGTATTTTAATATCATTCTGTCATTGCCATTTTGGTATTCCAAGTTGCTTCTCTCCAAGAGATTTCCTCATCAAAATTTCCTATGCTTCTCTTTTTTCTACCATCTGAGCATTGTTACCTCCTTTATTAGATTTCTCCTTATACTGTTCCTACCACAGATTTCAGTATTTTCAACATCTTGGAACATCTCTCTCATTTCGGGTCATGCTAATTTTCTTGTACTATTTATTAGAATAAATTAATAATATGCTGCCTCTATTTCTATTCTCTATGTGCTCTGACCATCTGTTTCTGTATTCTTTGACCCTTTCATTTAGACATTGTATATTTCATTGCTTTTGTATGTTTGTATTTTTTGAATATCCTGTCACTGCTAAGTTATTGGTCTTGACTCCTTTATCTCTCATTGTAGTAGTACAGGTATCAATTCTTCTTCTTTTTCCGGTTTAACAATGTTTTCTACATTTTCTGGTACCTTTTACGGGTCCCCAACGTTTTAGTTGGCTTGATCTATGGACATTCGGTAGGACTTCTTGGACGAGGGATCGGCCCATCGCAAGGCCTCTACCTATACACAGGACAGCACAACACAGAAAAACATCCATGGCATGAGTGGGATTCGAACCCACGGTCCCCACGACCAAGTGGCACAAGACCCACGCCTCAGACCGCGCGGCCCCGGTATCAATTCTGTCTAATCCATTGTCACTGGTATTGTTTTATAAATTTTAATTGTATCCATTCTTATTTCCCTCTGCAGTGTGTTATATTGTTCCACTCATATTATTAAATTTGTATGACTTATATTCAGATTTCCAAGATAAATTAAGAATAGCTGAGACATTTAGTAACCATCTACTCTGTGTCTGGGTTCACGTCCAGAATAGTCTCTGTGGGATGTGTGGTGGACAATTTGACAATGTCTCTGCAAATTCCTTCATCATTGTTCCATTTGTTTATATTCTCAGGTTATAATCATTAGTGGTACTATTTAGTACAAACAGAACTGTGTAACTATAAACTCAGTATGTGTTATAACAACCTGGTCGTTATTACTAGTTTGATTCTTAGGTTATTTAACTCTTTCACTGTTAGTGCAAATATGTTTCTGTTTGGTGTGCATTAGCCAGTAATACACATATTGTGAGTGCAGTGTTTTGTCATTACACGTTTCACTACAGTGTTTTTACATTCACTTACTTACTCCATGGAGCCGGTCCTTCCTTAGAAGCCAACAATCACTCGGCCACTCAAGAAATTCACAACCTTTTATGGAATGTTCTTACGTTTAAAATGTAAGAAAATCTACTGTGACCAGCCTAATTACATCAATATACTGACTGAGAGTAAAGAGAGATTAATATTTCAGAATGTCCTACACTACCTTAGTAAAAGTTTTATTAATTCTATTTTAACTTCAGAGATTGTATAGTGTTAAATGAGACTGATAAGGTTCATGAATGGAAAGTAGATGAGGAATAGGAAGGGTTGGTCATGGCCTGTTCAAGGTATTATCCTCATATTTGCGTGGAGAAACAATAATATTCCAAAAACCCATAGGCAGAACACCTGGTAACCCATCCAAGTTTTGAACCAAGTACCCTCTGAATTATATATACCTGCTTTGTGTTGCTATTGGTGTTGTGGATTGTGGTCTTCTGGGTTGTTATGCCATTGGTTCCAACATTCTGGAACTTGAACTGTAGGCGACATGTTCCACCAAAACATTGTTAACCACATAAAATATTACAACACAGAAGACCACATCAACAAATTCACCACCGTGACAGCCTTAGATCTCAGACATTAGAATTTTGTTGTATGACCTGCACAGGGACAGTTGTACAGACCTGATGGCAATGCTTGATGAAGAAGGCGTGATGGACATAGAGAAGTTACGGGAGTGGGCTGAGACGTCACAGCTTGACCCAAATGACCCCAGAAATGCTTCTTTCTTCTACTTAATTAAGGTAATGAAAATATATTTTCTTCCCTTATCCTGAGCCCCATGGTTGTTTAGGATTGTATTTAACCCTTTTCAGATTTATATTACTGTTTTTACATAAATCATTCATCAATCTAAATTCTTTATGTCCATAAATTATTCAGGAAGAAGATTTTCCTAGTGTTATTGCATAGATTTGATGCTTTGCAGAATGCAGGTGTGGGGTTCAGCACAGAACCAAACTATTTTCGCTTAGATCCACTGCAGGCTGAGTTTGATTTCTGCAAAATGGATGATTTGGTTGCAAACTCTCGCCTGCGGTTATTACAGCTGCGGGACCAGAGGGAACCTGAGTTTCGTGGACTTTGTGTTCCACTTCGAGAGAAAGAGATACCAAAGGATATGTTTAAGGTAAGGCAAATTTAGAAAAAGAGGTTTATGAAATCAAATTTAGCTTACCTGTTTTTGGGGAAGAAACTGGCTTTCCTACTTGTTTCTTCATAGTTTTCAAGAAAATATTAGGAGAGTACCAGTACCTTAAGGTGGAGTACAGCTGCTTTGTTTCTAATTTTTTGCAGTGAAACCAGTCACAGTAACACAGTTTCATTAAACATAATCAGCATTATTGTCAGTCATCATAATTAATAATCTTCATATTATTATAAATTTCACTCTCATTCATAACCATTCATGACATCAGTTGCCGTATTAGTGTTGGATGGCTTATATTTAAAACCAAAACACAGGGGATAATTATATTTAAACTAGAAAGAATGACTGCCTACAGATAGGAATATAGTACAATAATAATACTAGAAACATCACATGGAAATTATTGAAATTATGATCCTTTAACCTATGTTGGCTCCAAAATTTGTTGTGGATCTGTTCATGTATTCAGAGGTTTCTTGAATCTAATTTTCCTTGAAAATACATTTTCACATTCTTTTATCATGGTTATCTAACCATGTCTCCCATCTTTTATTCTTATATTAAGTTCAAGGGCTGTTTGTCATACATTTATTTTGTTGTCTTTCCAATAATATTGTTCCATTTTTATTATTATTATCATCATCATCATCATCATCATCATCATCAAATTGTCAAGGAGTTGGACCACTTATTAACTCATTATTCCTCAGTTGTTTACTTAGACTCTTCAGTATTCATCTCATGAATTTTATTTTGGTACACTTTGGTTTCTTGTCCAAGTTTTACTGATGAAAGAATGGCTAGTGTTGTACATATATTTTAATCCTTGTTTCTGTATCATCTTATGGTTTGTATCCATCAGGTGTATGAGAAACGGTTAACATATACAGATTCACAGTTGGAGTCTCTGTCCTCTGATCCATTGGAATTACATCGGGACTGGGGCCAGAAGTTCCTGCAGAAAGTAAGACAGAGGGTATTGAAGCAGTGTCACCTAGCTCAGCAGCATCGTCAACTGCAGGACATTGTCATGGAAGACCAAGTCCCAGACATAGGGTAAATCAGACAAAACCAGGTGTAACTGTTAAATAAAACTGAAAAAGTTTTTGCTTGAGTCTGTTGAAAGCATTATAGTTTTATGTGGTCTTTGTAAAAAGTGTATAAAATGAAGTATAATGGGTAGATTGTGTGTGCCCATCTGTGTATCTGTGATATTTTCCTCCAAAACTATTGAACAGATTTCAGTGAAATTTGATATTGGAAGTGAGCACTTAGAATTTTCAGGTAAATTTAGTTTTGTTTTATATTAATCTGCAAGATCTCCTAATTTATATGAAGTTGAAATCAAACATCAGATTTCTCAAGAACAGCTCATTATGCAAAGAACTGACATAAAATTTGACATAAAAATGGATCCCATTGAGACTGTTTATCCACTGTATTTAATGACATGTGAATAGAGAGAAATTCAGGTAGCCCTCGATTTACGCTGGGATGTGTTCCTGGATGAACCGGTGTAATCGGAATTGGTGTAAATTGGAGCGATTTTATAATGTAAATCAGTGGGAAGTTGATGGCGTAATGAAGCGGCGTTAGTTCTCTGACGAAGTCCCTGGTTAAGGATCGTCATGTTGTTTAAAGAAGGCATGTAGTGTGGACTGTCGTGATTTCTTCTTTCTTTCTTTCTTTCAAAATTTCACGATAGGGCCTCATGGCCTCAATTGCATAAGAACAAACCCGCATAAGCAAAAGTTTGCATTTCACAAACAACTTTTACCTATTCATCGATCTCATTGGAGCAAATTTGCGTTAACGAAAAATACAAAATTGCAGAGATGACTATTTATAATTTTTATTGAAAATCAGCGATGTAAGAATTACGATTTAGTATAAGAAGCAGTATGAGAAACATTGTAAAACGTTATAAATAATAGTAAAATATATTTTTTTCGCTTTTTGACTTTCTGGTTACAAAATTGGCGTTATTCTGAATCGTCGCAAATCGGACCGGCGCAAATTGAGGGCTACCTGTATAATTTATGTCTCTATATGTCATATCTTTACATTATTTATTTGTGGTTTGTTTAATAACAGTCAGTTACTTGGGGTATATAGTATCAAATTATAGTATGATTAATGAATAATGAAATGGAAGGGGCATAAAAGGAAGTGGATTTGGCCTAAGGTACTGTCCCATCATTTTCCTGGAGGAACTGAGGAAAATTATGAGAAATCTCAGTCAGGATAGTTAGTCTGTGGGCCAAGATTTGAAGCTGAGGCCTTCTGAATATGAAGCAGGAGTGCTAACCACTCGGTCACAATGTTTGGTATTAATTTTACAGTTGATCAGGTTTGTCCCAGTAGAAACTATTACTGTTTACAGTAAAGTAGTACCTGTATTAATCAGTTTTGTCAACATCAGAATCTTATTCTGTTCAAAGTAGCACCTGTATTTCTGATTGCCTGTGTCAGGAAGTATTTATGCATGCAGTAGATGGTTGTTAAGACTATTAAGGTATGAGGAATAGTACATTATTTATTTATGGTGTGGTGGAACTAGTCTGTCTGTAACATACAGTATGCTTTGCTAGTTGGTGTAATAGGTCTGTTTATAGCACTGGAAAAGTTAAACCAGAAGCTCTGGAAATCAGACAGATCAGTAGGGTTCTTGTCCAAGCAGCCATCAAGCAACCTTTACTCACACAGGACTCTTGGATTGACTTTTATTAAATGGCTACAACCCAAGAGACCTCTGCGACCTACAAGGAAGGAAAGGAAGAAGATCACAATGCAGAATGTGGCAGGTCAAGAAGTTAAGATCATTGTGAACGTGATCCATGCATTTGAAGTTCCTGTGAGGAAGGATGTGGACGCAGTTGGAGGAGGACAGCAGGCCTTTCGATTCTCAATGGTTCCTGTGCGTCCATTTGTGGAGGTCTCATTTCAAGGAGTCAGTGTCAGGACAACAACTGCAGAAGGTGCCAACCCTACCTGGAATCAAGATTTACAGTTGTCTTTAAAGTAAGTTAGCATTTGTATATGTAACCTAATATGGTTCCAAATATAATTCTTATAGTGTGTTTGAAAACTTGTAAAATATAACTAGCGTACATATTAAAATTTCACATTTTAAAATTTGTAAATTATAGGTGTAAATGTTGAAAGCAGTTTTTCCATCATATCTATTGATGTTCCAAGTTACTGTTTTCTGTGGGTTGATATCCCATAGAATATTGGGATGTGGAAACTTTCCAACCTTCCTAACCCTTCAAGCCATCTTATTTTCTATTTTCTGATTTGTGTAATAATATCAGCTATTTTTAATATCTTTATGTGTGAAATTTACTTATCATCAAGCAGTTGGTATCCGACTACTTCTGTCAGAAAACACCTTGTTAATGCTTCTGTTCTACTTTCTGTATTTTTGTCAGCCTTCAACATTCTGATGTGTATAACAGAGCTTTGACCTGGACATTTTATTCTGCTTGAAGTGTTTCTGAGGGATTATAAAGATTGGGAAGGCAGGGAATTGTAAGATGGTTAGAGTCAGAAAGTCCAGTTTTGTTATTCTTGTGAATTATTAAATTATTTATGGCCAGAAATCACATAGAATTGTGATGAAAAAAAATAAATAAAAATAATTACAAATCACAGGTCTCCAAATGGTGACTACTCCCCAGGCAGTCTTCAGTCAATTCAGGACAACTTGTATCTTCATCTGTTTGATGAGATTGTAGTTGACTTGTTGGAAGATGATCGAATGAGGGAGACCAACATCCATCAACGACTTGAACGCAACTGGCTGGGGAGCCTACAAATTCCATTCTCCACTCTCTACTTTAACTCAAGGGTAGGTAAATATAAATGTCATAATGTTGGACATTTGCAAGAAAGTTCATCACTCCACAATAGACATAAACAGACTTTCAAAATACACCAGAACTGTAGTTTGTGTCAGTGTTTGTTTCCTGGTTTTACCTATTTTCCTAGAACCCCGCTTGTTAACCACTTTTTTCCCCATTAAACACCCACAGAATGTCAGCCATGTAGGCAGATACAGACTGAGCAAACCTGGTTTTACATCTTTCCTCTTAACCGTTTTCCTAACTAATGGTCCTTCTTCATTGGACAGCACTGTGCTCGGCTGCTCAACCAATCATGGCCTTTACCTCCCAACCAAACTCCTACTGTGTGACCCATATAATAGCTTCCCTTCCCTTCACCACACACTCATTCTGTAAATGGAAACTGCAGTGTTTGCTGAAACACTGGAACAGCTTCAGCACTCAGTGCAGATAAACTATAGGTGTTATGCACCATGATGCCATTTTGTATTGGTATTAAGTTTCTGAGGTACAATAATCTGCATCTATATTCTCAACAAATCCCAGTACAGTGTCAGGGTTGTAAAGTTTATTATCTCATCTAATTTGAGACAGAATTATGGGGTTTGTTGTAAAATATTTATTATTTGGTTTTATAATTATGTAGTTGGTTGCCGGTCACAGTGGCTGCGCGGTCTGAGGCGTGGGCCTTGTGCCGCCTGGACACTGGGATTGTGGATTTGAATCCCACTCAAGGCATGGATGTTTGTCCGCATCTTTCTGTGTTGTGCTGTCCTGTGTACAAATAGAGGCCTTGTGATGGGCTGATCACTAGTCTAAGGAGTCCTACCAAATGTTTAAATAGATCAAGCAACCTCCAAAAAAGAGAGGATAAAGCAGATCCTGCCAAAGCGGGACAAATGCTAAATAAAAAGAAGAAGTTATGTAGTTGGTTAGTTGATTGGTTAGTTAGTGAGACATATAATTAGTTATTTTATTTGGTAATTAATGTAGTTGGTTACTGAGTTTTGAATATAAATGCCTACATGTATTTAGTCTGTTACAGTCATGAGATTCTTTTGACAGTAGTGCATCCAATTATGTTACAGATTGAGGGAACATTTAAACTTTACTCTCCACCTGTCTTGCTGGGCTATGAAAAGGAGTCACATCATCGTGAGTTCAGTGGTCTCACCATTCTAGGAGACACTCAACAGGTCTTACCTCCAAGAGATGCAACATTCCTTAGCCTCTTCATCACAGTTCAGCCTGCTTTGAACCCTCCAGAGCCCTTCAAGGTTAAGTATTGATATTGTGATGTTGGGACACTATTGACTATTGCTATGGGCACTATGTCAACCCTGATTTATTTGTAATAAGCAAGAATCTAGAAGGTAAGCTTTCTGGAAGGTTCCCCTTTCAGTAGATTCTACTGCCCCCCAGGGAGGAGAATACAGCATCTGGAACATTCTGTGGTAGTCACACCTACAGTCCGCGCCCACTAGCCAGGGAGGGGAGTTAGGTGGCCCCTCTCCTCCAGCGCGAGACTTTGACTCTTACAGTGCCACGTTACAATACTAAAACAGTGTGAATAGGACAAGTACCATACTGTAGAGATAAAGCTGGACAGCTGGACTGTGCTTAAGATGTGATGCATGGTTGATAAATGTTTAGTTCTTTTAGTAATTTTATTGGCCATCCATTCTGTGAGATCCATTTAATCACCATGTACACCAAGTACCATGGTTGATTAGATTGATTACAGAAAGTTAATGAAGTCTCATTGTTGATTGAAATTAATGATCTGTATCCAGCATGTCCATCATTTGGCATTGGTGCATGTAGATATGTAATAGAAAATAAACTTTTCATTCATAAATAATTAAAGTAATCAAATTCAAAATTAATATATATTACACAAAAGCTTGATGCTAATTTTTTCATTCCAACCCTTTGGAGGTTAAAAACTTAATGTAAACAATGTTGTGAAAGGTAGCTGTGTTCTTATCTTGTGTTTTTTTGTCATTGTACAGATAGCTTCTTTTTGTATTAGTGGAATTGGGTGGGATCAAATGCAGAATACTTTGAATTTTGTGTTCAGTTCACTAGACCACATCACCAGTTCCAATTACAAAATGTAGTAAATATATTCCAGATAATGGATAACATCCAATATATTTATAGTATTATTAATTAGTCAGTGGCATAAACTTTTAATAGAGAACAGTTCTTAAACTCATCACTAGATGGAGGTTGAGTGATGAGCTTCATGCTGTGACAAACTTAACCTCCTAGGAAAAAATTTGTAGTCTCATTGAAGAGTAGATTAAATGGATTCCAGTACAAGGGCAGAGAAGAGGATAATTTTAGTGCCCTTGCTGGGAATCAAATCAAGCCTCTTGATTGTAGTAAGTTAGTGCACTGACTGAGTTGTCATGATGTGAATCAGGCATATCCTTTTTGTAAGTTATGTGAAGGCAATGCTTTTGTCAGGCATTTCAATTGAATTTTGATCTCTGGTAATCATTCTCGGGAAGGTTTATATTGAACCTTGATCTCTAGTAATTATCCTTGGGAAGTCTTATATTCAACCTCACTTGAAAATGAATTTGTGTTCTGGTAGGAAAAGTTAGAGAGCAGTGAGTTGGCATTCATGGAGGAACACCTGGAAAATTGGGAGTCACAGGTGGCTAAACAGGTTCCTCACAGAAAAGTGAAGACACTAGTCATTGACATCAGTGGGAAATCTGTCTGTGTCACCAGGTTTTTTCAGCCCCTTGCTCCTCCAGGTAAATAAACATGAGTTTGTATCTTGCCTTACTTAATGATGCATTCTCACCTAGTTAGTTTGCATGATGTTGAATGGCAGGATGACTGTGAATTATGAATGAAACGGATGTGAAAGGTATGTGTCATGGTTGGTTTTAAGGCACTAAACTATTGTTTGCGTATAGGATCTGAGGAAAACCACGATGAACAACACAGTCAGGATGTGTTGCCTCTGAGTTTATAGTTGAAACTTGTATGTACAAAGTATATGGCAGGACTACATACAAATTACATAATAAAGTTTAATGCATATTTTTCTTGTGAGGTGACAAAATTTTTAAACTTGACAACTATTGTTCTAGAACTCAACATACAGCTAATAAATACCTGAGTGTGATGTTATATGATAACCCTGCTATTGAATTGTGCATACCTGTCTATTATTCGTCTCCCAATTTAGGTATGGAAAGAATTATGAAAGAAATTAATTTTTTCATTTTCATGGGTCTCAGTACAAGCATTGTACCACTGGAAGCCACCTCATCTTGTATAATTCTTGCTAGTTTTACCATATAGTTTGAAACATTTCCATTAAAAGAATGCATCATAACTTCTTCCCAGAACTTGTATTGGAATTTTAAAACAAAATGGCATTTATGTGAAGTAACTGGTGAATTATTGTAATTTGACATAAAGTTTATATGGTGGTATATTAAAAACACATCCATTGCTAGTATTGATTGTGTTAAAATGTGTAATATCTAACTATTCAGAACCCTCAGATGTACCATACCAATGGCAAATTCTGTTAATGCTTGTGTTACATATTATGAGTTCAAGTCATTATTATGTATTCTTTGCTCAATGTGCATGACATGAATGCATGAAAGGTTGATCATATCTGTCTATCCATCTGTTTCTGTCTGCGTGATTCAACTTAAGAACTGCTGGATGGATTTGGATGAAATGTGGTATGGGGTTCGATCTCCAATGGGGGCAGAGGATTTTTCCTCTAGGCTGTGCATCCAGACTGGTTCTGGGGCCCACCCAGCCTCCTATCCAATGGTACTGGGGTCCTTTCTGGGAGTAAAGTATGGCCAGGGCATGATGCTGACCACTCACCCCGATCTAGAGCCGAGGTCAAGAATGAGTAGGAGCTCCCCCCCCCCCCCCCCCCCCCCCCCGCGCCTACATTATCTATAGTGGGACAGCTTTTTTGCTTTACTCCCTGAAATAGTACTTTTCAGTTTCCTGCAATTGGTAATACAAACATGGTGGTAGAAAAACTTGTCAGATGGGATCGACGCTGTTACCACTTGCAATAGGTAAGGTTATAGGTTTTTGAAAAATACATAACTTTGGTACAGTAATTTTGTAAAATAATAACATGGTGGCCAAAGGGAAAAAAATTTGATTTGACCGTGATCCCAAGCATTTGAGTCCAATGTGCTACTGTGGAGCTAAGGGACCTTGTGATGTGTCCATATTGAGTTACAGTATAACATATGATTTGTATAGTTAGAAACTAAAGTAAGTAATGTAGTCTTTTATTAATAATTGTTCTTTGAAAATTATTTCAGCTAGGAGCCTTCAGAATTCAGAATTTGCAAAGAATGCTTATGTGTATTCCAGTATAGATTATACCTTTGAAATGTATTTTGCATTATTTCAGTCCTGCTAGAAGGAGAGTCTATAACAGAGGAAATGGCTGCCCGCTTTGTGTCAAAGATACCTAAGATAAGTGGCAGCATTCTGTTCCCGGGGCTGTTTGACATCTGGCTTACGAGTGATGTAAGTGAACTTACAATTGCAGTGTGTGCATGTCTGTCCATGTGCATGACGTCATATTTGTCATGCTTATTTCTGACAAACTCTGAGTTAAGTCAGTGTCATTTCAGGGTGACGACATTATCAGTCCAAGGGTTAAGTTGAAGTTTGTTAGGTTATGTTGGGTTGGGTTAATTTAGGTTGTGTTCGAGTGGTTTTGGTCTAGTCTCTTTGTGTGTGTATATGTATAAAAAATTGTTTGCAGTTTATGTTTTAGTGACTGTGTATTTTGTATGATGGATTATGGTTTCAGTAATGGCATTGGATGGCAGAATGTTCTCTTTAGTAAAAGCTGGTACCATTAGGCAGCTTTTAAAAGTACTTATAATATGAGTAATTAAAACATTTAAGGTCATTAAGACTATATATTATTTTTCTAGCAAATTCTGCATCTATTATCTGGAGACTCTGAGGATCATGCTGTGTTACTCTGCTGTTTCTTGATGTACCTTGGTAAGACAGCCTGGCTGCTGCTTGGTGTAGGGATTCCTCATGGACGAACTGCATATGTCCTCACAAGGGAAAAAGAGCAACACAACATCAGCTACTGGTTGTGGGACCCTGTCTCTGGCCAGAAGTACAGCATTCAGGACAGCTTTTGTCCACTGCAGAAAGTGTTTTGTCTTATTAATGATGAGAATGTGAGTGTTTGCTTTTCCTGTTTCTGATGCCAGAAAATTGTGTTGAATAAGCACTTACAAGCAGCTAACAAGGGAGGTTCCTCCACCTCAATATTGAGAGTTGGGTTAATAATTCCTCATTGCAAATTTTATTTGGAAAACTTATAGGGAAGAGGCCAATAGGATATAGGATAAGGCTCCACAAGGAATAGGATATGAAGGTGTGAAGTGGATTTAGCATGATCAAATTACAGTTCATTGGTGGTCCTTTATGAACCTGGTGATGAACCTTCAGGCTCTATGAAAGCAGGAAATTTTTGAACAGCTGATTGACATCTGCCAACTACTCAAGACTGCTCATCTGCTCAACTTAACTGCTGAAGACAGCGCCATGGTGTTAGTTTATACATAATTTATAACCAACTTTGCTGTCAGTCAGTCAGTCAATTCATTCATAAATTAGTGAATGGAAGTTTTTATGTTTATGGTGGATACAGGATTAACCATTTGCATGATCTGTACTTTGTTCACAGTAAGCATCAAATTTATGTACTAACTTGAGATTTTTTTACGAATTGAATAAATAGATCTGGGTTAATGTACAACAAGAGGAACTACCATGGCGTACAAGATTTGACATAACTCATCGGTCTGATTGGTGGCCTGCTTTTGGACGCAGTGTAGGAGCTCCTGTGGGTAGTGTCCAGCCTGCAGCACTAGTGTATGTTGCCACATCAATCTCTGCCACACAGATGTTGCAGGACCGAATTGAGAAACAGCTGAAGGACTGCCTGATGAAGTGGAGGAAGACAGCTAGGTCACATTGTTAAGCCACTTTTCTTATTTATAAACTATTTCATTGCTTAGGTAGATGTTGGTTTCTCACAGTCAAGACAGGGATTCAGGCCAGATAATGTAGGTTTGGTGGTGGAAAAATTGGCACTGTGTCCGATTTTCTGTTACTGGCCTTAAAGTGTGTGCACTTTTATGTGTTTTACAGACTTACTAAAATGAGGTCATGTTTGTCTCCCCCACATATTTAATTTTTGAAACCACATACTGGTTTCAATGAAATTTGGTATTATGGACTGACACTAAAAATTGTAATAAATTAATCATTCCAGACAATGAATCATTTTCTATAAGTGCTTTGTCCATTTCCTTTAAAGTACTAGTGTGTGGCGCTGCCCGCCAAGCATTTCTGCATATTTAAATTTTATTGAGATTTCAGTGCATTAGAAGAGTTGGAGCCCTTTTAATTTTACTGTGCTGTTTATGTTAGCAGAAGCAAAGGATTAAATCCTTAAGTATTTGTGTTTAATATTATGACTGTGGCAATTTATTTGAAACTGAATAATGTTATGAGCATGTTTTAATGTCTGTGAAATCTGTTTCAGGACTCTGTGGAACCGGTACTGCATTGCCATCCTGCGCAAATTGCTGCCAGCATTAGAGCACAACACATGGAACTGCCAGAACCTCTCCAGCCCTGACCACATTCAGGAGTTACAGCACATACTGGGCTCCCACAAGGTGGGTGACAGTCATCCATCCAGCCAATAAATTAACCACGAAACAAATTAACTAAGGAACCAGAAAATTACTTAGGTGCCAAACCTTTCTGTGTGGTGAGATTTAAATCCCAAGCCCTTACCCGCTGCATTAGGAGTTTCTACTGGTGGTTTAAATTTAGGCATGCAGTGTTGTTGGCTTTAAGAACAATCATACCTCAGATATTTTTCATTCATTTCCCTCTGCTTGTTGTGAAAGAAATGCTATTGCATTTTCTATTACTTCTGAGTTTTTAGAAAGTATATTTCAGATGCCTGTGTGTGTCCACTTTACTAGTGCACACCACTTGTAATTAATAAATTTCCATGATCATTCACCTAATGAAAAATTGATAGATCTGATTGATATACAGGGTGAGACAGAAGTAACTGTAACCTATCTGTGATATTTATTTTGTAGCATAGTGATATGAATTATGAAGAAATCCAGGTCTGTTTTGCTATGCATCTCATTCCAGATGTGTGGTTTCCCAATCAATCTGCCCTACACCAACATGGAAGCAATTACAGAAGCCATGAAGGCTACGGGTGTTCATTACAATGAGAGTCCTGATGTAGAGTTTGCACTAGCTGTTTATATTCATCCATTTCCTAACAATGTGCTTTCTGTGTGGGTATATGTTGCATCTCTCATCAAGCGGAGATGATATGTCATCATTTTCATCATCATTTCAAGTGAGTAAACTCTTTTCAATAGTAATATACTGCCCACAGACCAGGAGAAAAGCCCTGCGGGGGGAAGTCGTTTCTGGGGTGGTGCAGGGGGAATGTTCACTATCAAGTGGACTAGAGGGCTGCTATTGGTGGGAAGTGTGATACGTCAGAGTTTTACGCTACTACACACAAACTGAAAACATCAAGCAGTTAAGAGTAGCATGTAGTGGGTGCACCTCTAATGTGTTCTGTGGGTATTGCAATAATATTCTAGATTAAATCACTGTGCCTCTGTGAGGTAATCTTAAAACTTAACCCATTAGAACACATGAAAGATTGTTGTCTGTTGTTTGTTCAGTGGTTGTGGAACGAATGCGTTTAGGATGGGTCGTCACTCACAGCGAAATCTTGCGCATGTGCGTATGTTGAATTCTTAGCAGGGCTTTCCTCCTGGTCTGTGGACTGTACTAATCCCCTGATCTAGTTTCCCAGAATCCAAGCATTACAACCAAGAGGACTATGATTGACATTTTCACCATGTAAAAACCTCAACTCGTAGACTTTCATGATTTCCTTATATGACTATCTCAAATGCATGGATTATATCATCTCAAATGAGAGGAAGGTTGTGAATGATGAGTAATGAAGGCTGTGGAAGAAATGGTCATGGCTTATATTAAGGTATTGCTCCAGCATTTGTACGGAGCAATTGAGAAAAACCACAGAAGACCTCATTTGACCTCCAGGTTTCAATTTAAAACAGTGTTTTGACACTATATAGTCTGAGCTACTGAGAAAGCGTTGTTTAAATAAACTATAAATCAAAATAAATAAAACAATGACAGAGTTTTGGTGTAGTGCAGTATTAAAAAAATAGTATTTAATTGTTTTATAATAACAAAATATTCATATGCTTCATTTATAATCACAATGTGCCAAGTATCAAGCTTTAACCACATATTACCACAGTAAAATATGAACCATCTTTAACAAGAAGGATTTTGTTCTTTAACATGTTCTTACTCATAGAAACTCTTGTTCATCATGGATACTTACAAATAAATATAAAAGAAATGTAGTAATGCAAAAAAAGCCATTTTTTGGTACATTGGTATTTATGATTGGCATGTGCATACAATACTGTTTTTACAATATATGTTAAAATCAGTACTGTTCTGTGTCTGAGAACATACTTGGGCCGACACAGTTTGGACAGTGTTCACTATACAATCTTCTGGGTATTGCACCATGTCAAATGATAAAATTGACCTTCCTTCTCCACAATTGAAATGATAGACAAGTTGCATCAGATAGTTCATAGAGGAATATAACAGTTACGATTTGTGACTGGTCAGAAGTGTAAACATAATTTTATGGCATGTGATGAGTGATAACCTAGAACACCCTGGGTCAGGTGGTAGGTAGGATGGGTGATTGAAATATAAGTCACTCTGTTATGACTTAGTGTAATTCATGACCACTGGCTGTATCATTGATCAGTCACAATTTAAAATATTAACTGTATTTTTGAACAAATGATGATTATCTCTTATGTTTGTGTATAAATCTTCCACACAATATTTTTCTGTTGTTTTGACCCTGAAGAAGGAAGTAATAAGTTCCTCCAAGGTTGTTTTATAGTTAGGTAAATGAGATATGCAGAGCTTAAAAGTTGAATTAGAGAAGTGCATCCAGAATATAACATTTATTGATTAAGTTAACTGCAAAAGCCTATGTTTGGTAAAATTTATTTTTAATACATTGATATTTGGCTCAAGTGTCAACAATTATATACATATTAACAGAGTATATGGCATTACAAAGTGTATGGATATTTAACATTTGTACATTTTAATCCTGCAGCCATAATTATTCTTTTATTTATTTATTTTTACGTGTTAATACTTTAAAACAAGAGTGTAAACTGTGGGGCGGGATATGGTACAACATTTTACCCATATCTATAATACTTTGTATTGGTACAATAGGAGGATGTGCTGTGATTCAGTTATTTTGTACTTACAAAATAAATACACATATCTTTTAAACCATATGTATTAAACAAAAAACTGCGCAGAATGATCGCCTCTTCTATGCAGTGCTGCTTATCATGATTTGTTTACAGTAGCATCAAAAATGTGTTACTGGTACTTCCAAAGTTACCATTCATACAGATTAAAATTTCATATTGTTGTTTACTCATTTTGGGCTGTACCAGTCATGTTTGTTCTGTAAGATGGTAGTGAAAGTCTGTTATAGTATACTTAATTAGGCAGAAGTTCTAAATTTGATGTAATAAGAATTGATTCCATTTTTTAGATTATCAGAGCCTTGCTAATTGTGAGTACCAGCTTTTCATATTGTTACACGATTTACACATGGTCAGTCAAGTAAGTAAACCAATTTTTCTGTGCTGTCGCAGTGAAGTGAATACAAATGTTGCTTTTGTAAAGCTCACACATTACAATTGCATAGAACCACATCTGCTGTACATTGTAATTCTGTAGGCATAAGAGCAGTCTCTGAAAGACCACATATGGGAGTCTTCACTCTTTCACGGAAAGGTTTCTTTCTGAAGAGTTTACCTTCCTTAGTTGTTTAATAGAAATATAGTTCTAGCTGCTTAACACAGTATTTTGTTTTAAATTAATACTTTTTGTTGGTGAAGACTGAAGGGAATTTATCTTTTAAATCTAATTATTTTGCTTCTTATTGTCTTCTCTTTAGATTTTCATCTCTGCTGCTCATATATGCCTTAATTCATGTCTGAGTTTGTGATCTGTACATTAATGTGGGCATATAATAACTTTTACAGAGGCATACTGCCCCATATTAGGCATTTTGAAAGTATGTCCCTCACAAACTGGGAAACTTTTTTTGCATATCTATGTTTTTGGGTTAGTTACCTTATAGCATAACATCCAGACGAATTTTCATTTGCTGCTGTCATAATTATTTGGTTATGAAATTTGTACCGACAGACATCAGCTCTGATTGAGTTGAGATAGGTTAGGTTAGATTAGGTTACTGATGCGTTTGCGCATAAGATCTTGCGCCAAAGGCATGGGTATCGACATCATCGTCTCACCTCATGACTTCAAAGTTCTGTCAGAGTGTTATTACGTGGAATAAAGAGTTAGAAAAGCTGAGCCTGGAAAACTACTTATGGTATAACTTTGGTACAAAATTTCACAAAGCAAGAACAGAAGACAGAGAGACAATGCAATAAAGAGAGGTACAAACAAACAGAGGAAGAGAAAGACAAAGAGCATATGTAGTAAGGAAGGATTTACTGGTCTGAGATAGTATCATGATGCAGTGGACTTAAATGACAAACATCTACATAATGTAAGAGTTTTTAATTTTACCATGTCTTAATATCTTAATTCATTGTAAGAATTCCATTCTTTGTCTGATACTTCCAAAGCTCAGTGTGTGCAAAACAGCCTTCTCTTTGCCATTTGAACAATGTGATACATATTTATATGTGATGTGTTTTAACTGTAAGATATTAAGATGTCATTGTCCACTGTCTGTACAGAAAGACATAACATTTTGAAGGCTCAGTTTGCCTTAAGGTTAACCTTTTGCAATGTCTTCTGCAAGGTGTAAAGCACAAAATTGTAGCACATAAGGACATGTAACTCTTTATGTCTTTAATTGTATTAATTTCTCATTTGACTGTATTAGAACACCATATCAACTGCTGGGATTACTTATCATTAAAAATGATCTGGTAGGGTGATTATTAGGGATGTGAGAGGAAGAGACAGTGATTTTCTTTAAAGAACTATTGTGGAATTCACTTGGCAGGATCAAGCGAAAACCCTCAAGATAGCCAGTCTCATGGCTCATATTTCAACCTTCAACCTTTACAATACAAAAGAAGGGTGACAAGTTTCTCACAGTGGTAAATATGTCAGTCATTGTTGTCTGAGTGGTGATATTCTGTGGTCTTGTAGGTGGTAACCAACATTTTGGCGAAAGGTATTGTCTCCATCTTCATTTTCCTTTGAAACATTATGTAGTCACCTACAGAACCACATTATGTCACAGTCCAGTCACACTACAATCAGCAAGAGTTCTGACCAGTACAACCCAGTGTTGGGTTCCTCAGTTTTTGTTTGGATATTCTGCATTTGGTGATATAGGAGGTTTATTTTAATGACAGCAGCAGCAGCAGTAGTAGTAAGTAGTAGTATACATCATCATCTATGAAGTTGGGTGTTTGGATCATGCTAATATTTTATGAACTCCAAAATGCAGAATGATAACATTGGCAGGTCATTAAAATTGTGAGAATGTAAATGGGTTAATTTATGGTAGCCATTTTGTAACATCAGAGAGAGATGGAGTTATCCTCAAAAAGTCTATATCTTTGTTATCAAAACAATTAACAATGCCAAAAGGAAATATTCTGGTATTAAATGGCTCCATTTAATTGTGCCTAAAACAAAATTTATTTCCAGTAATCTATATAATGGATGTACATTAATTACATGTAGGAGAATGCATCCATGAAGTTAATGCTTATCATACAAGACACATTACAAGAACCGACATATACATTTAGAAGCCTGCTGCATTATTGCTTACACAGAAATACTCTTAATACTGTACAGCATGTTATTATATACTCTATACAGGATCCTAGCATTCATTGGCATTGCAGCTGATGCTTCAAACTGCCACATACAATACAGGCCTTGCCACACTTTATTGCTTAAAGCTGTATGACCTTGGAGAGGATTCCTAAATCTATTTTTTGTGTTCTTTTCTTAGTTTATATATTATAAACAATCTATATTGCATGATAGTAGCCCAGTATTTATTAGTAACAATGGCTTGTGTATAAAATTAACAATGCTATGGCCTTTCCATTTATGGAGGAGAAGAGATGGATTAATCCACATAATCTTCCACTGGTATCCTAGAACAATAAATTTGTCTCAGCCATGGTCTCTATCAATTCCTTTTAAAAGAGCAATCATGTTTTCCAGACCAAAGAGGAATCCACGATCAGGACCTGAGTAGAGCACAGGATCACCCAAACCTTTGTGGGTCGAATGGGCAAAATCAATTATCCTAACATCAACGAGTGGCTCTGGAGTCAGTAATGGAGATGAAGGTACAGAGGTTGCTTCAAATGAAGATGGTGAATTCACTTTGATGTCTTCACAAGTGGCAGTGCTGCTACTACGACGATGGTATGTTCCTGTGGGTGATTTGTGTGAGTTCTCTGGAGCTGATAGAAAGCAGTCGAATGACTGATCAAGCATAGCTGATAGAGTTTCTGCACTCGAACTTCGCCTGCTAAGCCGTCCTCCCATACAGTCATTTCTCATTAAGCCTTCATCATGATCGTGAGTTGAGAGAGATACTTGGCTGTCCTGCTGTAAACTTTTTACTCGTGCCTTGTCAAAGTCATAAACTGTACCTAAGAAACAACAAAATGTTTGTGAAAGTACAAATATGTGGGTAAATAAAATAAAAACGCTATGCTGTAATAACTGACTACATAGAACAGGGTGTCCTTTGGGCATTTTATAGTTATCAGGCTGATCAAGAAGATCCCTACTGTAGAACCCAAGGGTTTGTAATCATCCTCACAAAAGCTCACCTTTTGATCCTATTCTGTTATAATTAATTTCATATGTTCACAACCTTTTTCTTTAATATCTGTTTTAATATTATCTTCACATCTAGTCGTCTACTCTTAGGACTCTCTTCAGGTTGTGCAGAAAAATATATATGTTCCTCTCATCCCCACTCTCCCAAATTTTCAAAAGATTTATGAGCAATTTTTATATTATTACAGGTTTCTTCTAATATTAATTATTATAGGACAAGATATTTACTTAATTTACTTTACATTTACTTCTAGATAAGCATCATTACTGTCATTCTGGAGAATTTGAGGCCTTAGAAAAAACAATAAAAACCATAATATAAGTTGTTATTAATAATATGCAGTATCTTATACCCCATCATCCTTGCATTATCACTTACTTGAGGTGCCACTGTGAAAGTCATCCCCCTCATAAAGAAGAAGCAATGAAGTGGTGTAGAAACGTACAGCATCCTGTTGCCCCAGAACATACACAAGCTCCTCTAGACGTCGTATGAGTGGAGGCAGGACGTCTGATCTGAGCTTGATCCCGTTGTGTAAGAACTGACGCAAAGCCTGTTGGAACCCTGCCACCGACAAGCTGCGCCCATAGAATTTATTGCGACATAGGAAACGCTGTGAGGTAACTTGATACACCTATTAAGACAAGGGAAAAATTTGTCTTGGGCTGTTTAATGTGTGTTCTAGGTTTATTTAAGAGTAGTTTCTCTAATTATGTAGTGTCAAATGGGAGTTTAGTAGTGGGTTTAAAGGTGCTTCAACAATATGGCTACTTGCACCAATGTTGTGAATAATAAATTGGGAATGAAAGGAAGGAAGCACTTATGGCCTATAAGGTAGTCTAGCACTTGCCTGGAGGGAGTGAGAAAAACCACAGTATACCTCTTGAGGTTAGCAGGCCTCCAGGTAGAGAATCAAATGTGGGATATTCCAGACATGAAGCAAGAGTGCTTACCACTTATCCATTTACATCATTTTGTAATTCAGTGGCATCTTAATTAATTAAACTGTGAGTGATGATTTAGGAAGGATGTGCAAGAAAATGGTCATGGCCTTTTTAAGGTTCTACCCAGTATCTGACTGAAGGGACTGAGTAAAACCAGAAATCACACATAAAACACACTGCATTAACATTTTTCAAGACAAGATTCAATTATGGAACACTTCAGTTGAGTGATTAGCACTCCTACTTCACATATAAGAAGTCCTTGGTTTGATTCTTCACCTAGAAGCTGGCTATTCTGAGGTTTCTTTTGTTATCCTCAGGCAAATCCTGGAATAGTACCTCAGAATAGTTTATTGCTTCTCTCCCACATCCGTTCATAATATATATAGGCTAATGTGCTAATGTATGCACTTGAGAAATAGATTACGCAGAGTGAAGAGGAACACATTCTAAAACAATTCAGATCACTGAAGGTATGTGTAAAGAAACCCAGACATTTTAATATTTCCTGTAATAATGACTTATTTTCACCAGTTATAAAATTGTATGTACTAAACCGCAGAAGCACCAGTTTACTGTGATAAACCACTTAACACTGAAAGTAGCTTGTGAGGTCAGTTGTCAATGACTGATTTGTTCACATTCCCGTGTTCAATTCAGAAAATTTTAAAACCTGCATTCCTCCAATGCGGACACCCAGTTTTCCAGATGTGGTGCTCACAACTTTGAACATCTTGCTCTGCTTCTTGGTGAGACTCGCTGCATCACCATACTGTCGAGTTCCCATTTTCAGATCAAGAATGCACGGAAATGTAAATTTACATGTGAGGTTTTCTAGCAGAATAAAATCTGTATCAAAAGTTAAGGTATACATTCCTGCTTTGAAAAGCAAAATTTCTGTTCCAAGTAGACACAAAGAGAAACAGTTCCTCTGTGATAGTGGGTTTAAAATTAAAGTAAATAATTACAGTGAACTGTAGTTTTTAAAATTTTCTGCCTGAAAAATTACTTCTGTGTAAAGCAGAATTAAATCTACATTACTTTCTTTTGCATAGCACAAGACATGTGTCTCACAGATAGTTAATGAAATATAAAGTACTTTTATTTTCCAAGTAACTTTATTCTGTATCTGCATGGCTGTTTGAGATTATTGTATGAACATGGGAAAATTTACCACAAGGAGACAAACCAGGTGATATGGTTAATCACTGCATCACAAAGACAAAATGCTTGAAAACATTACTCTGCTGTGAGCATAAAATCAAATATGTGGAGGGAAAGAGGGTTGAGAGGAATTAGTTGGTCATAAAAAACGAGTGTCCGTAATTCAGAGTTATATTTTATGAAATAAACTGACTTACAGAGGAGATTTTTTAAATATTATAACTCTAAAACATTTTTATACCTGTCATTTTATTGTGGCTCTCGAATTGTAAGTTGTGTTTATACTGGAATGGAAAATAGGATCCAATTATGTGGCAATCTAGACAGTTTGATCTAACCATATTTGACTTGTATTTCTAATGAGTACATTAAGAAAATTGTCTGTTCTGTTAGCTTTCTTGATTTAGAGCACTTACATCATGAGTTCTCAACCTTTTCCAGATGTGGGATCACATTCACCCTTTCTTATCAACTTGAGGGCCACTGGACTGTAAATGATAATTTATTGAATAGTCATTGGAGTTTATTACAATGCTAATAAATTTCCCTCACAACAATCTACATATTAATCAATAATAAATATTACTTAACAAATTTGTTACTTTATTAACTAATCTCTTAAAATTAAATATATTCTTTGGATGAATGTTTTTTTCATAAAATATGATATAATATTGCAAAATTGTATACCAGTTGCACAGAACACATCAGAGGGGTAGCATGCAGCCCAAAGGTTGAGAAACACTAATCTAAAATATATGGAGCTTTATTTGCACATCCCTGTGCATGGTGATGTTGGTCTGAGTTGTGATGTTGTGTAGATTTGCAGGTAGATACTAACACTTCAAAGGAAAATACTGCCTCCATGTTCAGCCCCGAAGACAGAGGCAATATGTTCCTTCAAAATATTGGTACCCACCTACATGGCGTGACAACCCAGGAGACTACTATCAATCACCATAATGAGAACCAATGATCTAATACTCCCTGTATGCTTCAGCATTGGGATATTTTTACCTTTAATTTCTTTACAGTATGATGCTGTTGCATAGATTAGTTTTCAGGTGGTTCTTGTGTCTTGCTAATCACTATTCAGCACATAAAAGTCTAAGGAATGGTTATTAAGGCATGACTAACAAATTCATATGCTTCAAAGTGGATGGATGTTATCACCACAAATAAGATATACTTCCACTAAAGGATATACAATTACATATGTAAATTTGTTTCAAGGTCTCCTGTTAAGTGTTAGATTTATTTTTTACAATGTACTAAACTTTGTAGAGGGTCTTCTTTAAGTAGCTGCTATTCACACCAATTCAGCTAACATAAAGAATACCTCTTTTTATAGAATCTCAAGGTTAAAAACAGACATAACATTACCCAGCTATTGGATTATGTCCTGAATCAGCACCTTTGAAATGTTGGTAAACTTCTACCTACAACTGTGCAACAACCCAAAAAACAACCTCTTTATATTCACTGCCATGAAAACCTTAAATCTCACCAAGTATGAAGATGGCTGTCTTCTGGATGTTACATTGTGTAGTCTGGTAAATACTGACTGACATTTCAGAGAAGTTTACTGCCATCCATCATCAGGATGATGAGTAAGCTGTTCACAGAATGTTGGGACCTTGCGGAGGTCCCCTCCTTTTGCCATTGGCTCTCTTCCTTCCTTCTCTCTCCCACTGGTCTTGTCCAACCTACTCTTATTATCTGCCCCAAATTTTTCAGGTGCATTTTACTTATCACCCTGCTGATGGAGGCAATCAGTATCTACCAGACTACATGGTACAACATCCCAGAAGACAGCTATCTCTTTGCTATATACTTAGAAGGTACAAAGTAAGATAAATTCCTGGAATAAACTATCTCCTTCTTATACTACCTTCAGCTGTATCAGAGGTTACAAGAATATGAATGTATGGTCATCTGATTACTTCTAGAATTGAATAAAAGGATACTTGGTTCAGAACTGTCAGCATGTATATTAGCCACGAGCTCCTGCAGTTGTGTTCGATGGCACTTAAGAACCCATGGATTGAGTGCCATCTCCTTTCTGGTTCCCATATTTCCAGAAGTTCCCGCTTCAGACTGGTCTTCATGAAATAATCCTTTGACATTGCTGTCAACTTCAATACTACCAGAGCGGCGCATACGAATTCTGCTGCTGCGGATCAGAACAAGTCTATGACTAAAGAGTTTTTGTTTAAGTTATCACTCACGGAACACAAAATGTCTGTAAACACTTACCAGGAATGCTGCCTTACAGACTTCACACTATTAAAGTTTCAAGCCCATGGATGAGGTGGGATCTCGAAGTTCCACTTCAAGTGTTCCTGTGAGGAAACATTCTCGGTAAGTGCCCACAGCAGTAACTGAATTGTTTAACGAAATATAACTGGTATACTATTAGTATAATAAACCTATAAACCTACCTTTTGTCATTGGCATGTATTGGTTTGTAGCATTCAGGTGGTGTGGCAATGAGAGTGACATATCCTTCTTCTTGTACAACACGAACTTTAACTACACCATAAAATTTTGGAATAAATCTGCGCACAGAGTCAGGTAGAGTCTCATAGAACTGGAGTTCTCTAGGAACAAGTGGTTTGCATACAGTTGCTTGGTCCAAACAGAGCATTGATGAATGTCCTCCAACTTGGTGTATGAAGGGCTCCAGCTGGAACACATTTTAGCTATGACAACACACTGATCATTCCTTTTGAATCATTTTTAAAAAACATGGTGACAGTTATAAAAGCTTTATTTTAAAAAAAATGTTACTTACATGAAAGTAGTTGTTTTCTGACGAAGATTCCATCGGCTACGATACCATGTATGAGAGAATATCTATCCTGACTGTATAAAAATCGCAGTTCAAGTTACACTCAGTTCGAAATGGTCTAAAGTAGTCAGTCTGAGCAGTAGATGGAACGTGCAAAAAATCAATAAGTTCATTTGAAATACTAATAACATGGAAGAACATCCAGAGTACTATTCGCTTTTTAACTTCACAAGAGTCAACAAAACGTATAAAATGTATGTATTAACAAATTATGTTTAAAAAGCATTACTATTTTCTGGTAAAGTCACTAATATAACATTTATTAACACGACGTCTGCTGGTATACGTAATCCAATGAATATGCTAAAGTCACTTTTTGTGATAACTATCACATTAAATAAAATAATTGTCTTTTCTGTTCCAAAATATATACTTATTATTGAATTTAACTATAGAGTATACATAGTGATATTGATGTTAAACTACCTGTATTAGCCTTATCACTTTGAAATGATAATTATATTCAACTTGACTTTCCCACCTTGATCGCGGATAGCCTGGCCAGCTGATCGACTGTTCATTTCATTCACAACCAGCAAGCAACCAACATGGACGATAGTGTAGTGGTGTCTTCGTAGTCTTGGATAAAGAGTGCTGATTTCAGTGCTCGTTCTTCTGATTGATAATTTTTGTAACGTTTAGCGGTCTGTGATTAACGAATGTATTTGCCTAAAGGGCATTAAGTTTACAAAACACAATAAAGTAAGTCATTATGGCGGGCGACAAGATGCTACAGCGGTGAGAACTTGCCGGATATTAAGTATTTTTGTGGAAGTAAAATTTGTTCAGTTTCATATTTGTTTCGTGTATGGGATAACCGAAATTTTGAATACCATGGTGAAAGAGAAGCCTAATTCAACCCGAATATATGATGAAGAAGGCTATCGTAGACGGGCAGCTTGTATCTGCGTAAAAAGTGAACTGGAGAAAGAGGTATGTAGCAGGAGATTAATTATTGTAGCTCAAATTCTTCGTTATATTGTTTATTAGCTTTTGCTTTGTTATTGTTGAAGTAAACAAGAAAAGGTGTTGCAGATTGTTGTAGGAAGACGGCATGTTTGTTTGCTTGCTTGCTTGAGAAACACGCGTGTAACGCATGCCGTAAAGCCTGGTGTTTGTACCGGTTCACCGATCGCTGCAAGTACATTTTAAATTGCCAGTCCAATGATTGTGATCGTGGTATTACAAGTGACAACTGTGACATTGCTATGCAAATTGTGATTATAAATAAGGTACGGAGTCCAAGACCCTTATTGTCATGTTTTATGGACAGTATTTATTGTATTGTTTTATTGCATACACAAGGTAATCATGATGTAAATACGTAACAGATGTGAAGAACCTGTACTTTAACTTTGTTTTGGATATAAAGAAGCTTTCTTTTCTCGGTATGTTGCTGTTATCGACAGACTCTGGACCAATTCACATCTCGGCAGCGACAAAAGTAAATTGGCATTAAGGGTGGGGATTTTGGTTTTCCTACAGACCTCAGTATTTTTTCGAATTAATTTGTAGCTTTTGGATGGAAGCTGGTGTCCAAGGAAGTAGGCCATGGAGGAATATCCAATTTTCGGGTGGAAGCAGACTGTAATGACCTTAGTGGTGTTAAATGGCTTATTTGGTGATTTAGTTGTATTGGGATGCTAATTTATAATAGTGAAATACGAAGGTGTTAAACTGTAGCGAATGTTATCAGCTACATTGGTCAGTTATCAGCCAAGTTATACAGCTTACAAAGTTCAAAATAGTCGCGTTAATTAATACGATGCAAGTTTTGACTTATTTCTAGTTTTGTTTACAGTTTAAACACGCAGTTAAGTAATAGTTCATTTCTTCAGCTTGAAAGGGATGGCAACTTCTTTACACATTAGTACATGTTAATTTCGTTCGACGTACTTTAATATGGTTGGCGTTTCATTAATACTTCAATATATTTTGTATTCTTTGTGCTACTGTAAATTGTGGCTGGGTTGGGCATAGCATCTAAAGCCTATGGAGAAGAGCCTGTATCATGTTTAAGTAGAACCGTTTGATACATGTGGCATGATGACCTTGAAGCGGAACATGTGGTTGTAAACTATACATGTAAACACTTAACGCCAGTTTGTGTAGACAACCTTCTAGTCTCTAGTAGAGCAGATTCCTTTGGGAAGCTCAGCTAATCAAGAATTTTTCCATATTTTATGGAATCTCATGGTTCTTTACTGTGTTCAAAAGAGCCTGCCACCAGTCCGATAGAAGTTGTATTTTTTTCAGCATTAATATAATAGTTATAACAAGCTTGTAACATTCAGGATTTTTATCTCATTTATGGGGAAATTTTGTACTGTATGGCAGTTGAACATACACTTTTGAAATTTTTAGGCGTCGTCACGCTTTAGCGTGAGCGAAGAACAGCTTATGGCCCCGTTCGTGTCTGTCTGTCGCGGCCTACCGACGAGATCGTGCTGCCATTTGTTGGTGGACGTACGAACTACATGTTTTGCTATGTATTAACTCGAACGGCTGATTTGATTTCCATTAAATTTGACATTGAACCTCTTCTGTTTGGGGCTGGTCCAGACCAGTGCTTATTAATTTCCTACAGTCGGTAACACTGATGTGACGGATGCTCAAAGTCGTGAGGAAGGGTCTTGTGACATCATAAACATCGTGTTGCCATCTGTGTGAACTATTTGTTGTGCCACCCATCACTGACATGTACTGCTGAATCTGCAATTTATCATTGTTGGTCGTGTGAACTGTATTCGCCATTCTGTCATGTCTTAGATCGGCTGTTCGTGCTGCTATCTGTCAATGGCCACGTGGATTAAACACAGAATACAACACATTTATTGAAACTTGGCTACTTAAGCAGTTGATATTGGAAAGAGAAGGAAGGATGTAGGGGCGGCTATCTATATGTTTTTCTTTTCATCCCCGTTTTATTCTCATTGCGTTAATTAACGCGAACAGTGGGTTAAGTCTTGGTTTGGTGACTATCCTGACCGAGGTTTTGTGGTTTGACACAGTCTCAGTAGACAAATTCTGGGGTAGTTCTTTGAAATAGATTATGGCTGCTTCTTTCCATAAACTTTCAACTTTATTCACCGTCATTCTACCATGACCTGTGTTAAAAGAAATTTGCGTTAACTCAAGAATAAATCGGTTGTAGCACTGTGATGAATAAAGTTCAAATGTGGTAACACATTTTGTTTGCTCTTTGTAAGTTCCTGAACTACAAATCATATGCCATAAAGAAAACTAAACAACACATTATACCATATGTTTTTGGATTGCCAGACATTTAGCAGCTGTTGGGTTGCAGAATTGCTGACTGTATTAACTTAGCTGTTTCAATATCGTCATGTGTTGTTGGTGTCACAGGCATTTAATTAACATAAATCCAACATATGTTTGTTGTGTACTTTATTGATTTAATCTTTCCCAGTGGTGCAACTATAAATATTAAACTCAAACTTTGTTCCATGGAATTGGGGTTCCATGGATTTTACCCCTCGCCATGATTAAAAACAAAGTCCTTTTTTAAATTAGAAGTTCAGAAGTTACTCAGAAGTACCAGGAAAGACACTTGCATAACTCAGATAGAATCCATTCAGTGGTCCTTCCCACAGTTAATATGTAAGAAATAATGTTACTACAGCTACCATGTAGTGATGTTGATTTTGTGTTATTTTTTAATTTAAATTAGATTAGCGTTGTAGTAACAAGTCAGCTTACTAAATCTTGCAGCCAGAGTGTGGAGTGTAGATCTATAGAATCATTCATCAGTTGAGGTATTGACAGAACATTATATAAAACTCAATGGTTAGAAAAATACCGAGTTTCTTCATTCATTCTCTCCAGTTTGATGAATAGCAAACATAACCCAAATACTAAAATATACAAAACTTTTATTTTATCTGTTGTTTGAAATCTGGTTTCTTATTCTAAGGGGAAAACATAAATTACAAAAAAGTGTTTGAGAACGAAATACTGAGGAAAATATTTGGACCTGGGAAGGAGGTGATCCAATTGTGGCGCCTAGAATTTTCGGAGTTTTGTCTCTTCACTCCAGCACAGGGATAACTGTGCCCTGCTTTTTCAGCTGTTATGGGAACGACAAAAAATTGATTGGTGTCCGTCGTGTTGCTATGGTTATTGTTATGTCCTTCGTCGTGGCGTCTAATATTAGAAGCCGCCGGGCTGGCACCTGAACAATCCTATTTCTCGTGAAATACCTTGTCTTCTTGTTCTGTTGCTATTAGGCTTACATAAACTGACACAGGCCCAGAAATAATTAACAGTTGCCAAACAAGATGTGCTGTTACGCCCTTCATATTTTCACTGCCTGAGTTTGTAAGTCGTGGTTCTTTGCTGTCCCTTGCGTGACTCGTGTGGCTTCGTATATTTAACTTACTAGAATCTTTTTCACAGGTTACTTAAGATAGGGCGACAATATTTTTAGGGGGATTAGGGGATTTATCATGGACCGAATACCACGTTGTAGCGGTTAGAACTAGTTCGTATTTGGAGTTATCGGATTCAGGTTTAGTTTCGAAAACGAGCTGTCGTGACTGAGATTTCTCTTTTTGTTTTCTCGATGCCAGGCGATGCTGTCTGGGATAGTACCATTAAAGAAACAACAAACACATTCTTTCACATGCTCCCAGTCATTTATAGCCAAGCTAACATTCGAGTCTTTAGTCTACGAATGTAAGTAAAATCTAACCATTTGAAGCCAAAACGCACCTAAATAACATTTAAGAATTCAGTCATACCGCAAAGAGAACACAAGTTATTCATCATTCACCAAGATCAGCTTGTTAGTTCTACCAAAGGAAAGAAACCGTGTTTACAGTGAGAATCATACGAAACCCATAAATGCAGTGTTTTAAATATCACTGGAGATTTAGGAAGGTGGAAATCGGGTGACCCTAAGTATGTGAATGTTAGATTTCAGATTTCAGGTTGTCGATGGTTTCGATACTTTGAGCAGGTAGTCGGTCACATAAGGCCGAGGAGTATCGATGACTAGAACACCTTTTGAAAGTATAAAGATGGTCCCATCATCAGGGCGATGAGCCGCCCTGATGATGGAGGCAGCAAGGTAAATTTCTACCAAACTAAACGGTGCTACAGTCATTTGTTCTCACTACCGTGAGAACCTCAGGTACTAATTTTTAAGGTAATCTGCGTCGTTTTCGTCAGATTTCTGGCTTTAGTCTGTTACTCAGCATGTCACTGTATCGAACACAAAAGACTTAATTCCTCTTTCTTGGAAACGAATCCTTTAAGACTGGTGGGGTCCTGTAACTTTCCCTGGTTTGGGCTGTGATTTGAACATGTTGGTTTCTCCAGAGAATGCGTGCTTCCATTATATTCTTTCTTACTGGTGGGTTTAGGGTGGTGAACATAGGTCTTACATCCACTTCGGAGTTATATGTAGTCGTTCTTCCGTGTTGACTTTGCTTGTAATTCACAGTTGTATTTTTATACTTGATTGTCTTTCTGCTTGTCCGCTCGTGCTCCGGTGACTCACAATAAACACTCCACAAGATACTCCGTGCTGTGGCCTGTGTTTCATATTAAATACATAACTCGATTGTAGGTTACTCCTCCACGTTCAACCTACTTTAACCTGTTCCATTAAGAGGCCGCCACACGAATATATTAATTGCACAATAAATTGTGCAATTTCGTATCCCCTACGTAGTGCAGATATTCTGTTATAGTGACTTCTAGGGTTAACCGAGCCGAAAATGAATACCTAAAAGGCGTGTTTAGGTATTATTTTGGCGTTAACTGTTAGTGATAAGGGAAAGCAGAAAACGCGGTTAATGAAAATGGTTCAAGAAGTGACAGATACGATATAGTTTAGACAAGTTCATAATCTGTACACCTGTTGGTTGGTTGTCATTTTAAACCAATCTTTGCTCAGCATTAAATCTTATGATATTATTTGATGAAAAAAAGGTTGTAATTTTTTGTTAGACTTTTCAATAAAACAGTTTCTTCGATTTTCCCGTCATTAGTGACGTTCGTGGTGTTCGTGGTTCATGGTCGTGTGAAACACCAGCGAGTGTTCCGGAGACCGGTTTCCTGTCTCGTCTTGTGGAGTCTACAGACCTACTTATTATGCCTAATAATAAGTCTAATTGCGGTTAATTATGGTATAATAATTTTCGCCTTTGTGTGGTATTTACAATTAAAATTTACATATCCATGAGGCATATGAAATTGAGGTTAAGACTCGGGGTTCGCAAAACTATTTTGCCCTCTCTCTTCCTCCACACTCCACCCTCTTGCTGGCCACACCCTTAAATTCTGTGAAAGAGGGGTGGGATTGTGGACCCAGATAGTAATTGTTCCGCATGTAGTAATGTGTTAACTGTAACTGGAATTTGCGGATGGGCGTAAATGGATCTGCTATCGTACACTAGTCCATGGAGTGTCAGTTGAAGAACACTAGTTTAGATTAACTATTGTAAAAACAATTGTCCTAAACCTGTAGGAAAATGCAGGTATAGAGAAATTTATTTCTCGGATGAGCTGCTGGGGTATTGTAGGATATTTTCTGGCTTGGTCACGTGGTTGGGCCCCGGCAGTATTTTTCCCCCCAAATGTCCGGCAAGTTAGGAAATTGCCTCCAGGCGTTCTATAAGAAATTTTTGAATCTCTTAAGGCTGCTATTGTTCCGCAGGCTTATTGTCCGAAGTCAGTGGTGCTCAACCGGTGTTCCGCGGCATCTAGGTGTTCCACGAAATTTTCACCCCATATTATAATTATAACCACAATGAGATAAATAATTGTTAATCTTGTTTTTTTGCTCTGTCTCAATTTTCATTTTCTTTATTATGATCGGGCAGACAGAGGACAGACAAAATCTACTAAATGGAATTGGAAAAAAATACAACCCCTTTGCAGCAAAACATGTGTACCTCCCCTTTACTTTTATTTCTACTCTATGTATTTTTCTGCAATATACATGTTTTAAATATGAATAAGTATCGTTAAGTTTAAATGTTCACACAGTTAATAAATTTTGGATTAAACGTAGGAAATATTTTGTTTCTAAAAATGAACATTTTTAAAATAAATAACATAATAATAAATATGGATAATTATTAACATTAAATAGAAAATGTTTCGGTTGGGGTCTATTTATAATAAGTTGTCGCTGCCAATCAGTGCCATAAACCATCTACGATATGCAAAATGGGGTTGGAGTGCCGCCATGACTCTTCGACAATATTTAGTGTGCCGCGAGTGTAGACAGGTTGCGTAACACTGTCCTAAGTCAACCGTCTGCAAGAAAAATATGTATTGTCTTTTATATGGCCAATTTCTGATATGGCGTGTATTTAAATACGAAGGAAACTGGTTTCTGAAATGATTTATTACCTTTATAAAAACTTGAAGCTTTCACTGCGACTGAATAATATGACGTCTTCAGACATGTGGGAATGGAGTTGACATCCAATGTTTTGAAGACTGTCCTTATTGTGGTTATTACAGTCAGAGGCAGTCTCGAAATCGTTGGATTTTATCTCCATTCTCACGCGCGTTCTGAGCGTCCGTTCGCTGTCCGGACTGACGATGTACGTTCTCAGGGCCGTAAACAAAAATGGGTGCAATAAGCATGGAAACAAACAGTTACTTTAAAAGAGCTTCTTGACAGACGATGCGACTAAACTTTATGAATATTGTAGAATGTCTCGGCATTCGTTTAGTTCCCTTGTACAGGAAGTGAAACATGATGTACGCATATAAACACTTAGCTCAGCTCATTAGACTTTCGATAGGTGTTATCAAAATCGGTTTAAAATTCGAGCCTGAACTATGCGTGGCCTTTGGTTTATCCTTCGAGCGCGGAACCTGTCATTGTCAGCAGATACAATAAAGTTTTAGTTCAGTGTCTCGATTGCATTCTGTTTCTTCGCCTTTTAAACTATGAAAGAGACAAACAACGCCGTGCCGAATAGGCAACTTCTCTGGCACGGTTGCAAGATCGGTTAGTCTGTCATCTGGGGTTATGCTTTCCATTGAAATGTTTGAAGCCCGAAATTGGAAGTGGTGTAATATCCTTCTGTGTTTGGCTTTACTGTACCTTCTATTAATTAGAATTGTTTATGCCATCTGTTTAGCAAAAGTAATCAGCGTGATTGCCTTATTTGAAGAGAAATTTAATTTCACTGACTTTACCGAGACGTGTGACTAGGTTCGACAGTAAAACGAAGGTGAACATTACCGTTTGAACGTCTGTGTTCGCTGGTAACGAGTCAGCAACGTAGCAGACTGGCATTGAAAAATTTCACTGATAATTGTGCATTTGTAATACCACTGTTATGAGAGAGGACGTAATTTTTATTTTGTGCTAAGTACAGGAGGATCTAGCCTTCCTTCAACAATTTGCTGAAGAGTAACTCTTTATTACCGATGGACCAAGTTTCAACGCAGACAGTTTTTGGCTGTAAAGTAAACTAAAGCTGTCCCTCTATATGTCATGTTGGCGTCTGGGGGGGAGAGAAGGTGTACCTCCTACTCATTCTTAATCTCGGCACTAGATAGCGTCACGTCATGGCGCGCTTTACCCCAGGGAAAGGTCCCCTATACGCTTTGGAAAGGGGTCTGGGTGGGCCCCAGACCCGGTCTGGACGCAGAGGCTACAGGAAAAATTCTGACTGGCAGTCAGTATAGTGACTGACTACAGACTGGACGACCGGGGTTCGATCCCTGACAGCTGTATAGGATTGTCTAGTGGCTGGTTGTGGATTAACGATGTCCAACCTTCGGGTTCTGTGTTCTGAGAGTTACAGCCCAAATAAATTAAAGTAATAGTAAGAATATTTATTTAATAATAATAGTATAAAGAATGTTTATTATGTGATATATCATCAGGCGAATGAAGGGAAACGTATTTCATGCTAAATAACATTTATTTCTCTGGAAATGTGAAGGCAATGAATGTCTGTGTTTGTGTTTCGAAATGTCTGCCTGCAACGTCGGTTTTGGCAGTGTTTTATGAGCGGTACAAAGTATTAGTTTATTTTGGTACTGTGCACAGATGTAAGGTGTCGTCGTGTATAAATCCGGATACGCTTTAATTTGTTATGGATTCCCACGTTGCACATCAACAGAAGCAGGATTTAAAGATAACTTGCAGAATTTGTGAGCGTGCACCGATTTTGTCTATTTTTTTTAGCGATGCCTCATAGTGCAATAGCCAGTGTGAGTCAGACGTTTGATTTAGAAACCGTTATCCCATTCCATGATATTTTAGCGCATTCTAAACGAAATGTTGATCGAAATTTGAAGGAAATGTAAATGGGGAATCATACTAAACCTTCATGACACATTCCAATTTTAGTAAAAATCGGACAACAGTGGCAAGAGTTTACATGAAGACCTACATGTATTTCTGCTCATAACTCCCTAAATATTCGTTAGAGCGAAACATTTTCCTAACAAATGTAGAAAAATGTAATGCACTTTTATGTCCAGTACACGTTTTCCGCAAGTCTTAAGGTTTTTGACACAAACAAAATGGGTTTTTATGCTATGCCGTACCGTTGGACATCAGTCACATCCTCTTTGATGCTGTCAGATGTAAAAGTTAGCACACACGAATTGAAAATGGAAAATTCTTGTGCTATGCCCACGTCGACTACCTTACTTTCGCCGCCAAGAAATTCATGATTTCTGTCGTTGAAACACCACAAATAGCAGTCAGCAGCTGAGATGTGGCAGAGCGTGGTTATTCTACTAATCTCAACCATCAAATAAATCCGGATCAGAAGAGATCTGATGAGATCCCTTGTTCGTTCCGTGGAAGGGATTAATTAGGTGTGTATATTCTAATAACTGAGTGTTATATGCGTTGTATGATTTGAGGTTTTCACAGCAACGCATATAACAGATTTCTGTCTTCTGGGTTGTTGCGCCGTGTAGTATGGTAGATGTTTACCAACGTTTCGGAGGTCATACTGCCTCCGTCATCAGGGCGATTCATCTTTACTTTTATACACTGAAATGCAATTCATGAGATTTGCGAACCGCAAGGGAAGGAAACTAAGATGTAACAAAATTGTACAGATTTCACCAACAACAGATTTTATCCAGCCATGGAGAATAAATTGAAGCAAAGATATTAAAAAAATTGAGCCGATATTGACGGTATTTAAAATGTCTCCCCAAACGAAGAAATTAATATTGAGGCAAGCTTTTGTCACAGCTTATTTTGGTTTTTGCTCTAACAGTCTTTACTTTTTGTCCGTGTACTGGACGGTCGGGGTTTGGCTTCTACCAGAAGCAGACATTTTATCTTCGCCACTGTTGTGCCTATAGTCCAGCTTCATATTCACTGGGCCTGCAGTCATTGGGCTGGCACGTGAAGCTGTGTGGGCGTACGAACCTCCATCAAATACCGAGGTCTACAGTGCGCCGAGTTGTAACTTGATGTCCTTCATAGCTCAGTGCTTAGGGGCAGAGACACATTTTAATAGCACGAGCAACAATAATTTGTTTGAGAGAGTTGACTTTCGTACGACATTCTGGGTTTTGACGCCGTGTAGAATCGCAAGTGAATAGGTATTGTAACCGGCAAACTGCTTGGCGTGGAAGCCAGTTCTAGGAAATTGATAGCGATTGTATACTAGCAATTAAAAACGCATTTGACTGGCTTCGACTGCAGGACTTGTACTGCTGTTTGGAACCGAAATCTGAGGTAAATATTTTCAACATGGCGTGGCCCGTAAAGGTCCGCAGCAGGTAGTTTTCCCATAGTTATTTATACCATTGTTTCGGAGAAACATACTGTCTCTATTTTTCGCCTAGAAAATGGAGACTGTTTCTCCGAAAGGTTGGTCTCTACCTGCGAATCAGCACGGCGTTAGTAATTGTATTTGGGGTTCGAGTGTCTTGTATCTGCTTAGGGGATTCCCATGCAAATGCATTGCCTGTGTATGTCCTATGCAGGTGCTGCTGGTGACGTCATCGCGACGGCCGGACCACTGGATCGTGCCCGGGGGTGGCGTCGAGCCTGATGAGGAGCCCAGCGTCACGGCTATCCGAGAAGTTATCGAGGAGGCCGGCGTATGCGGGAAGCTGGGCCGCTGCCTCGGAGTTTTCGAGGTAACTTTAAACTTTTGGACAAGACTCCTTTGTCACCACGGAATGTCTTGTTCGGTCGGACAGAGTACTTACAAAAGTATTTAGACAGTCTTGGACGGACAAGGGGTGAACTCGAAATTGGACGTGGGGCTAACGGCTCGTCACTGCGTGTAACGAAATGTCAAGAGGGCCTCCGATCTCGTCAAATTCTTTGGCACGATCTAAGAAACGGAGTGAGAACAAACATCTGATGGTTTTAAATGGAATGATATTCTAAAATGTATGATGAATGAAAAACATGGGCGCCAAGAAGTCCCTCAGTTCTTCTCGTCACCGCGCAATAAACGACCGTGTTTAAGACGTGATTTTTATGACACCGAAAATATTTTGTAACTATTAAACATTGCACGACTAATTTTCTGGAATTTCATGTAAATGCACGAGGTCGATGAAAGTTTGTTACATAGGAATCTCTCCCCGCGTTTTACAGCTGGGGTTAAATATATCGTTTTAAATGTTAAACTGAAAAAAAATAACACAATATAAGTGTTTGCAGTTATGCCTACAACCAATTATGGAGTATACTGAGCTCAGGCGATTGCACCCCTGCCTTTTTACCGCAGAGGCCCGGAGTCAGGTCTCAGGCCATTCATGTGGAATTTGTGGTGCACAAAGTGGTACAAACTCAGGGTATGGAAATCGACAATTACTTCTATAAAATATACATAAATTTTTGATATCATACTCTGAAACACCTTTATTTGCATTCTCTCATGATATGGCCAGCGTCACAAGACCAAATTACAATAGAAGCACAGAAGATGTGGATTTAATCGACCCCGTCTATGGTATGGGTATTTTCCGCGTTCATCTGTTTGTGTTCGTTATCATCGCTGAGGATCAGGAGACAAGGAAATACAATTCAGGGCATGTTCGGTCAGGGGACAGGCCATTCTCACTCTCACACCCTTCTACAATAAATATGTTCAGTTGGCTTGACTCATTACAAGCGGAGTTACAAGTTCATTTTACGGTGAGGTTAGGGCCTGAGAATAGGAAATGTATATTACCTTTCTTCTTGGGTATTTCCCATTTTCGTAAGTACCCCATTGTATTCTCAAATTGTCGAACATTCCAGGCCCCTTCCGTAGACTCCATTATCATTGAAGATCTCTGTCTTCTGGGTTGTTGAGCTGTGTAATCTGGTAGAAGTTTACCAACGTTTCAGAGGTCATACTGCCTCCGTCATCAGGGCGATGAATCATCCAGTATCATTCCTTCCTGCATACAGATCTACTCGCGTTGATAACTAACCAAGGGCGATGTTTTGTGTGAGCTTAAGACGTCGTTACTTGCAAAGTTAAACCATTCCTGCGTACGAAATGCACAGCTGGAAATGGTAAACGGCGAGCCGTGCACATTTTCAATACATACATAAAGACACGTGGTGTGCCACGAGATCATCAGTTGTGTACGCCGTTTTGCCGCCCCGTGAATAAACTGGAGAGAGACAGACAAAAGCTGTTGGTAGAAAGATCAATAAACTTAAGAACAACTTTGTCCGTACCTTTTGTGACCCGAGACCTACGTAAATTAATTTGCAAGGCAACAAATTTCCGTGGATGTGACCGGGTGTTCTCATTAAAGTTGACTGTTTAATTTGCGTTAGTTTCTTCCGGTTGGGACATTCAAGGTCGCAGTGTTGTTCTCGGAAGCTTTTTCACGTCACGTTAGTTGCCACCGTTTATTTGTAGGATAAAATGTCGTTTAATATGCAAAGCAGTGCCTTATTTATTTCGACGTGCGTTGGTCACAGACGAATTGGAAGCGTTGAACGTCAGAGTCGGACAAGTGGAAGACGACAAGATATTTAAATAATTTATGTAAATATATTTAAAACTGGGCCATTTCCTGCAGTTCAAGGTCGATAAGGATTTATTTTTGAACAAACTACCACTTGCTTTGAAATAAGTTTGCCAACTTCCTGCTTTTAAACGGTGGAATTCTGTATAGCTTCTTCTGTTAAATGTGCTTGCTTCGGCGGTATATACGTTCGTGCCAAAATTAGAACGATGCAGAGATTAGTGTGTCTCCTGCGCCATATTATCTTAATTGCATGATCCATATGTTTGTGGCTAGAATAGTTAACACGAGTAAAGACAAAGCATTTAACGGGAAATATTCTTTTTGCGTTCTCGCTAATTAACAAAAGTTCAGTGTAGATGGAGTTAACTGACCATTATAATTTCTATTCTCTAGTCCTTTCCTCATTGTGTTTAACGCTCTTTTTGCCCTTAATCTTAATGATACATTTCACAAAAGAATCTTGTATTAATATATTAAACGTTGTTCACTATTTTTTGTGTACTGGTACACACATGCAAGTGGTCACGGGATAGAATTCTGGTCGAGTCAAAAATGTTTTAATTGTTTTGTGTTGTTATTACATTATGCAAATAATGACTATACCAAATTTGCCGTACATCATCGTAGGCTATGATCCTGTAGTAAGAGACGCTAGTGTCGATCCAGACCCATAATTTTGTTCGTCCGCCATGTTGGTATTACCGATTGTAGGAAATTGAAAGTACGAGTCTGGTTTGGGTAGCCTTCAGTGCCTGTACCAATTATTTAGACTTAAACCTTAGACTGTATAAGAGGTTGGATTAAACATTAATAGAAATACAAATTAATGGAAGAAATAAACCGGGTCTTTGTAGCTACTGTTAAGAGCACCAAATATGAAGGGGAAGATTTTAGAAGACGTGTATGAGATGGAATGTGAGTCCAAGCTGATGTATGGAGTGGAAATGTGGGCTTTAGACGAAGGGTGGAAAGAAGTCGACACAACCCTAGCGACATTTTTATAATAACCTGCTACAGATTTGTAGCAAATGGGGCAACCGAATTTGAGATGGGATGGGCAAGGTACGTGTATTCATTTCACTACGAAGCTTTACAGACTAAACAGACATTCCTGTAGCAGTTCAAAGCCAAGTACAGTCTGCTTTCTACCACCGTAAATATGCAGTATGTGGTTGCATTCGATGAATAATTGATTAAAATTCTTGTGCTCCTTCTCAATAATAGGGTTTTTATTTGGAGTTCTTAGCTTAAAATGCAATAAGTACATTTGGTAACATGCAGCACTTCGAGACGGTTTAAATTTCAGTTTCATCCGTAAATGCGCGTAGGCACCAATAATTTGAATGACCCACCTGTAAATAATTATAATTAAGAATATTTATAATTTCTTGAGGTGATGGGAACTGGCTGGCAGCTTTTGAGCAGTGCAGTGGGCGACCGGTCGGCCAGTCAAGTGCCGAGGCCCTTAACTGCCGTTCGTTAGGTTATATATAGTATTGGGGCACAAACTCGGGTTAAATTAGAATGAGACTTGTATTTTGCAGGTTTCTGTCGGGCGAGGGTTATTGTAACTATCGCTTAAAAGTTATTGGTCAAGTTGTGATATGTACCTGCGACTCAGGTCTTACTTAACACCTGTTCCATTCCCTTTAAAAGGCGTGGGAGTATTCTTTTCCTCACTGGTTATTTGGACTCATGTCAAGAGACTACGTTCGATCCTGTACTTATTCATCTCGCATTCAGACGATAAATGAATCGCCAAATGTCGCACTGGAGTTATTAGCCCTCTCGCTTCGTATTCGGGAGGTTCAGGTTTGAATCTCAGCCCGGTGACTGGCTAACCGGACTGACGAGTTGTAGCTTAACACTAGGTGGAAAAATTATCATAAATGAATCGGTAAATTATATATTAATAATTTATAGTTCTTGCTGATCTCATCATATATTAGAATTTTTATGAAAGTAGACAACAATTTATTCCCAGAACGTGTTGTTGTTAACACGATTTTTCAAAAGTCCTCCAAGAAATTTTCGTGGGCGCAGACCCCTGCCAACCAATTTTCTTCCTTGACTGGAAGACACGAATATTGCCACTCAGCAAGGTTTATTTTCAAATTTCATGTATTGTGTTACTTGCTTTCATGTGATGTATCACATCGATGTTATATCGTGTTTCAGAACAGTGAGCGGAAACACCGGACGGAAGTGTTTGTACTCGTTGTGACAGAGGAGCTACCTGAATGGGAGGATGCCAAGAGCATGGGTATGAGTAATGGAACCATAAGACTGTTAAACGTTTCGTGTTGTAGTATAACAGATCTGAGATGAATAGTCAGAAGAGAAACTGAAGTCAGGAGGCATGGATGGCCAGTCCACATACTGTAGGAATGTCTGTATTACATTTCCATTTGTAATCTGTGTGCATAATGTTACAAGGGTGTGAAACTTAGTTACATTTGAACCAAGTACTGAGGAAGGTACTTTGTCCTGGCCTAAGAAATGTTAAATGACAGGATGATTGATAAAATGAGTGGTTTCACAAGCATTAGTCATCACCATATTTTATTGGGTCAATTAAACCAGGAGGATGGGTGAGGCATGTAGTGCTGCTTGGGAAGATGAAAAGTACATACAAAATTTTATTTTTGGTGCACGTTCTTTTGTGAATCTGTGAGTTCTGTAAAGACAACATATTCCTTGATGAAATACACTCAGGCTACAATCTCTGACTCGATTATCAAATTCCAGTCAGTCACTTAGTGTGTGAGCTTTCCCATCTCATCAGATGTAATTGTTAGTATATCTAACAAAAACTGGGAAATTTTAGAGGAACATGAGAAAATATCTGAGTTATATTTAGAAGGTTTTTGTGGGTTCTGCTTCCATCATCCATTCAAAATGTCTGCAATGATGAGAAATGAAATGTGTTAATGAACAACATTTTGGTATTAGGGAATGATAGAAGTAACAACATCAGTAAGTTAGATGAATTGTGGATCTGTGGAATTAAATTTAGTTGTTATAGCACTTGCAGAAATCAAGGAATAAGTGGGTAAGGGATGAAGGTATAAAAGGAATTATTCCCACAGAATTTCAGTGGGTCATTTCCACTAGTGTGGTCTTATCATATGTTCACTCTGTTGTCAGGTCGTAAACGCAAGTGGTTCACTGTGGAGGATGCTCTCGAGCAGCTATCACTCCACAAGCCAGTCCAGTTGGCATATCTGCAGTCACTTCTTACCTGTCGGAACGACAAGGTCACCTGAATAGTTCCAGATGTCCCGAATGTGTGTTTGCTTGCATGCGTGTAGCTGTGCCTCAGTCACCAGTATGAATGGTCATTCATGAATGGCCCATTTCAAAAAGATCTGTTATGTTAGTCACGATTTTTGTAGGACAACCCTGTTCATTTTATTCATGTAATATTTTATCATTGGCTATTTTAAATATATACATCTTTCATCCACATTAACCCTCTGCTACTGCTTTGACTGTCAGAATTTGATAGACTGTTTTGGAAATCATCGAATAACATGAGATATCTTTGTACAAGACAAAAAGTGAAGATTTCTGTCTTCTGGGTTGTTGCGCTGTGTAGTCTGGTCGATGTTAACCAACGTTTCAGAGGTCATACTGCCTCCGTCATGAGGGCGATTCATGACCTCTGAAACATTGGTTAACATCGACCAGACTACACAGCGCAACAGCCCAGAAGACAGAAATCTTCATACTCACCGCAGTGAAAACCTCTGAAGTGTTGAAAATAAAATATTAAATTTGAGGATCTTGTGGAGGATTTCTGACAGAATTATATTTAAATATGAAGTGATTTCTTGAAAACAGAAGTTATGTAACACAGGTTGATAATGCAAACATACATTTGCTTTTAGTTCTGTGAATGTGCTTGAATATCAAAATCCAATAAATTAAAATATATGGATTAAAATTATAGTGTTTGATCCAACATTTCAGAAACAATCTTTTGAATGTGTGTGTGTCTGTTTATATATATATAGGTAAAATGTATTGTAGTTTTGAACATATTTATTTGTGGAGTTAATACTACAATGTATTTTATCTAGATAATAGAGGAAGACAATTTCTGTAATGCTGGATGCAATACTGTAATTCTAATTCACATATTTTAACTTCTAGGATTTTAATATTCTAGCACAGGCACAAATAAAGGAAAATGTATATTTGCAATGTTAGCCTATGTTAGATAACAGATTGTTTCCAAGAATTATGTGTTGTAAAGAGTGTGAAGATGGCTTGCAAACATTCAGTTTTGTCTACAAATCAAGTAATATTGTTATGTGATGGAAGAATACAGTTGATATTTGATATATTTCTGTAAGATACCTTTTGCATATTTTGCCATCTTTTAACACATTTACTAGTTACATACAGGTGTAATGTCAGTTCAGACATGTTTTGACACTGCGCCGCCTCCGGCAGTGCATGGTTTTCATCAACGAAAGAGTTCCATGTTCTGCGAGATGGTTGTACTTCTCATCAGTGTAGACCAGCTTGTGACAAGATACCACAGCACGTTCAAGAAACAAACTCACTTTGTGATGGAATATGGCAAGGAAACTTGACTATGCATATTGTGCGCATTTCTTTTATTGGTATTAAATTATATGCAACAGAAAACAATTCAATAAACGTCAGGCTGCTTGGTCCTTTACAGGCCTATCAGAACCAGCATCCTTGACTTGCGTGGTTTAATTATAGGCAGAAGTAATCTCATGCTTTTTTATAGTTCTTTAAAAGAAATTGTTTCTTGTCATTATTTTCTTTATGCTGAAATTTATAAACAACTTTTGATGGTTGTTTACCAATTTAAAGGTTTAGACAGTGTCTAGGGACTTGAAAACAGTTTTTTATAATTTCTGTGCTACATCTGCTACTATAATCATTGTTAAGGTTACAGCTTAGACTTTAATTAGTTTAATTATAGAAAGCAAATTGGCTAAAGACATGATCAAGCAAACATTTTGTCTGACTGGCAAATGGAACAAATGTGGATCATAATTGTAAGACCTATCTGGCAGTTGGTAATAATTCATCCCCAACTTGCAGCATTTTATAATTCATTGTATTTGTAAGATACACACTATCATATCAGTACACCTCAAACCTCTGTAATAACTATTTTATCTGGTTGACTTATTTGTTTTTGCTTGAATTGTTTGCTTCTTAAATGTTAATCAAATCAGATATAGTGTACTAACTAATCAAGTCCCTAATACAGGACATTCCTGATACTGAAATATTTAGTTACCTCTTTTGAAATACAAAAATTAATTACAGGAAAAACATATTCATTGTAGTTTAACCTCTATTATTTATTTTAAGTTAAAGGGGATGTGAAGTACCTGTTTTAATGGCTGCATGCAGCAGCTATTTTTAAATAGTTATTAGGTGCCAATATAGATACTGGAGATTGCTTTCAAAATTGTCTGAAGATTTTTTTTTTCTCTCCCAAAATAATCTTGATGAGAAATTAATGTCTTTCAAGATGAAAAGAAAATTAGTTTCAAACCAGAAAAAATATATGTTAAATGTTTAACTCATATTTTAATCACAAACTAACTATACTGGCAATATCTGTCTTCCTTGTTTCTGATTTACAGAAATACTCATTAATGTAGAGTTGAAACAGGTTGACTGAAGCACAAGAATTTGATTGTTTCAGTTGTTGTTGCGTGTGTATGTGTATCAAGGACAGAGTGAAAGAGTTAATATCTTAGTTTGAGCATTCAGGCTACTGTAATTTCTGTGCCCTACTCATTTTATTTTTTATTTCCTTATTTTTATTATTTGTACCCTGTTTGTTATTCTGTACTATGACAAGAAGAATTGTATTATTTCACAGGCAAAGTAGTGAAGTATAAATAATTCTGGTACAGCGATGATTCTTCAACTTACAGTGCAGAGAACTGGAAGAATTCTAAACCAAATGTGTCCAGTTTACAAATATATGTTATATTTATTTTTAAGGGCAACAATAGAAGTTATTAATTTTTAAGGTTTAAAATAGGGAACCTTATGTTGTGTTAAGATATTCAGATCCAACTGGAAGTTCATCAGGCTGCCTCTGTAACAGGCCATTTTTGCCCAGGAGCAAAGTGTTTTGCAACTGTATGGAAATAAATTGAAATGAGATTCTTGTATGCATGTTGCCTATACTGTTTATTGTTGATACTGCATTGTGAGAAACAGCCATGAACTGTAACTTAAACTAAAATAACAAGTGTTTGCCTCATACCACTCCAAAAATTTCCAACTGCTAGTATGTACTGGAGGTAAAGTTACATTTGATATTTCTGATTGCTAGTCTGAATGTTTTTCAAATTCTGGACTGCTCCTTTATATGTAGACTGATCTAGTTGAAATGTTACAATGCCGTAAGTTAGAATGACAAAGCTTGAAACACAATTCTGTTTTTATCCCTGATGGCAGAAAACAAATTCCACTTACTTAAAGGTAGCACCAGAGCTCTGTAAAACCCTCTGCCTGGCAGGCACTGAACTAACTTAGAATTCCTTCTAATAAAAACGTAATGTTCATAAAGTAGATGTACAAGCCTGGAAGAAAAGTGCTGTTGACTTTAGGTTCTGTTTCCATCCCTGATTTTGAAAAAAGACTTTCCCCTTTCTGACAATTGTCTCATTATGATTTCACAGTTACTTAACTGGATATATAATCTGATGCCATGTAAGAGACTGTAATAATTTTACAGTACATTGTAAAAAAACACTACCATAACAAATTGTAATGTAAGTCAGTTTAATCTGACATCCCTTCTTAGAACTTGTAATTCTATTTTTCATCATTGGCGAAGTATTTGAAAATTTGCAATGACCAAACAATTTATTTTGAGGATTTTATTTTAATTTCTTGAGCAGTAGTATTGTCTATCCTTAAGTCCACTGCAAGTGGTTAATTTTATTATTTTACTGTGAACCATTCCAGTGAATACAGAATAGTGTTTTCCAATGAAGAGATGTCAAGGCAACATAATCATTGTACTGCCAATGAAGAGATTTTGAGGCAAGTGATTGGGAATACTAATTCACCATAATCCTCGTACTGTGCTGTACTTCCAGGAGCAAACTGAGTTTCACCATACCTAAGTTTGAGTAAGATTCATCCACAAATCATGTCAGTGTCTTTGGCATGCACAGTATGCATGGGTGGGCCCTGATAGTTTTCTCGCGTATTCAGTGGAGGATACTGGGTTATAATATTCATGTTCCTTAATGGCCACTTTCGTGGTGGAGTTACTGAAAAATATTTGGTTTTTGTGCTTTATGTTGACCATATTGTTCTTGACAGGATTGCATAGACCTGTAATGTCTTTTTCTATGCTGTTTTTTCTGCAAAAGGTTTTTTTCCCATGGTAGTATGTTTATGTACTGCTACAGATGCATTGCGCAGACTATAGAGAACAGGTGTGTAATGACATTTCTGGTGTGATATGAAAAGATTTAATAAAAGCACATCATTGAACCTGTAACTGCAACTTCTGTAGCCTCTTTATACCAATAATCAAACATTTATAAGGCCATGCAGTTTTTTTATATAATTACAGTCTTAATTTTGCTCACAATGTACTTCACTATCTTAGTATACAGCCTTAAATACTTCAGTTTCAGGAACATTTTTAAGATACAGCAGGGATGTCCCTATTTGCTGAAAATGTTTCTAGCTGTTGAATTGTATGCAGGTGAATTCAAAGGTCATCATTAGAACGAATATTGAGTATATAATAAAATTGTTTGTGACTTTATAAAGAGCTGTAAGATTTAATTTTATCAATTGGAATTTATATTTGAGGTGGTAGATGTCTTTTGACTTTATGAACTGGATGAGAACAGTACAGAACATTTAAGAAAAGTGTTGTTTCCTCTCAGAATAATATCTGATATCTACAGCATCATTTCCTGCAGTTAAGAGTGGTAGTGAAATATGTGTTAACAGCAGTACATGAATCAAGTAAAGAGTCTGTGTATAATTCAGATTTGTTTTGTGCTGGCTCCATTTTAGTCTTTGTAAATAGCTTTCTTATGTCTTCAGTAGTATAAAGTTGTAAATGTCTGGTGAAAGTTAATACTTTGTCATTGTAATCAGAATTTTATTAATTACTGAGCTTTGTTTCATCAAGAGTTATATCACCATTTTTTCAGCTTTGAAAACTATTCTTCTGATTCTGACATGATCAGAATGATGTGCAGTTACTTGTGCATCTGTTAGAGCTGCTAGTGAACTAGTATGGACCCACAGAACAGGTTAGTGTGATGTCACTTTTGTGTGAGGTACCCAGCTTGAATCTCAGATGACTGAAAGTCTTCCTCAGGCTTTCCAGGATATGATAACTTCAAATAATTCTTGACTGTGTCATTTTAAAATCCTTGTCTATCAACCATTAATTTACTCATTCATTCTTCCCAAGTCATTTGATGCTGTATAACCTCTTCAGGTGGAGAGGCATCATTAAATAATCTAAAAATCGATATGTTGTAATGACATCAAATGCAGGTTTGCTTGTATATTGGTAGCAGCTTGTGGAAGTCAGTTACAGCAACATCAAATAAGATGATGCATGCTCGTACTTATGAAGCCTCTGAAGTTGCGCACTGTTTCATGTGTAAGTTTCAACTCGGTAACCAGATGTTGATTTTTGTGCTGTAGATTAATGAAGACTAGAGAGGCTTCTCCTCTTCTGGTAAACCATTATATATGGCACAAAAGGAAAACTGGATTCATTGCACATTCTCGATAACTATTAAATACTGTAAGATTTTGCACTGCTATATAAAAAGGTTGTTTTAGGTTTTTGTGCTGAGAGAGAAGCTTTAAAAATGAAATAATGAGCTTCATAATTTATATTCTTCATTTGATATGGTGATGAACCTTCAGGATTGGGTTCGTTGAAGTTTTCCAATATCTTGACCAACTGAGCAGTTATCAAAGTTTCAAGAAAGACTACAGCATGGAGTTATCAAGGGTTTGTATTTATCATATGTTAGTCATGTTTGACAGCTGATTGAGGTTAAACAAAGTGGTTGACGAATGAATGAAGTGTAGGAAATAAAAGATAATATCAGAGTGCAACAAGCACATTTTCATCAAATGACAGGTTTTATAAGGTAAACTTATATTATTACAGAACAATGAACACATTAACATATAAGTGTGCTCCCATTGAGGTTTGATAATATTCAGGAATAGTTGCAACCTAGTACAAAAGAAGGAACTCAACCTTCACATTTGGTGTCTGACACCTGGTACTTCATAGACTTTTGGGGTTTCAGATATTTAATTTTAACCATGGTAATGTGAAATATAACATTAGTGCATGAAAGTTTGGTTTTATTTTTGAAGTACATGAATAGTGCCATAAATGATAATGTTTTCAATTGTAAGCAGAATCATTTTAAAATTTTACATTTTGAAGATGGAATTATGATAATACCTCTTTGAAATGAGGACAGTTTATAACAAACTGGTATTGTTACATTTTGTGATGGTGGTTCAATTCTGTCATGGGATTATTTTCTCAGACAGTCAGTTGTCTGGACAAAAATTTAACATGGTGTCAATGTAAGCAACCCATTGACATGTGATTTGTGACAGTTAAAATACTCTTAATACACATTTCTCTTTTTTTCACATTTTTGTTTAATGTTTTATAGTCAGCAATTTGTCCTATGCATAATCCTAATCTGTTTGGCACATAACAGTGGATTTTATCAAGTGCAAGAAGTGTTTTGGAAATGTTTCCAGTATTGGAAATTACTTTTGCAACACAGTATAGGATATGCGTAACAGCATGTTTGTATATGCTTGCTTTGTTCTCCAAATATTTCACAAAAATTGTACTTAGAGTTGTAGGACTAATTTGTCATGTATGAACAAAACTTTTGCCAGATTATATTACTTCACTGACAGTTATGTTAGCAGGAAATAAAAGAGGCTTGTAATGTTAATTTACTTCGACTGTAAAAACTATGCTTTTGACTCTTGTATATATTTACAGACACCATTTTAAATGTTAATCGTAAAGAAAATGCAGAGATTTAAAATATAAAGAACTTTATTATATGATGACACTTAATCTTCCTTACTTCATTAATGCCTGTAGGAAATAGCAATGATCACCACTTCATACTAAATTTAACACTTGCTGTGAAATGTGACACTCAAAGCAAGGACAAATATCGAAAATGGAGCCTTTCATTTCATAAGGATGATGTGGGACCTTGATAAGTTTATTTGGGCTGGTAATATGTAAAGTTTTACTAATATCGATATATTTTTAATATAAAAATTGACTATTGTATTAAATTGAGTATATGAAATTGTGTGGTTCCTCAAATTTAGTTATATTAAGAAATGGACTTAATGTGTTTGCTTCAGTTGAATGTGTTATTTTATGTATCAGGGTCTTATACCTTACAATGTAAAGAGAACTTGTTAAGAAATCATTACCCTTTTATCTGACATTTATTATTGTGCATTGCTGCGTCATGACACTGCATAGACTGTACTGCTGAGGTAGTCGCTTTTAGCTGTAACATATACCTATATGAAGCTTACAGTAATGATGAGACCTGGTGGCAGTCACTTATAAAACATGGTTTCATTGTTTATGCTGGAGAATGGTATTATTGTAAGTCGCGATACACCAAGCAACGATGTGCGGTAATTCTAAGGAGTGTTTATCAGATAAAGAGAAAGGATGAGGCAGTATTTTAAATTACTATTTGCACTCCCTTCAATGCAAGATGTGTAATATGTGGTCAAAGCAGAAACAAATTGTATGCATCTCTTTACAGTGCTTGTATTTTTAAAATAAAGAATGTAAAGTCAAGGTGGTTCTTGTTATTTAAAATTTTGGCTGCTTTCAGACTGCAGATCAGATTATTAAATCTTTTCAATACATGTGTCCATCTTTTCCCTTGTTGAATTAATGAATTGTGAGAATTATAATTTGATATGGAAGTATATTTACTGCTGGATTTACCAATAGACAAACTAGATGATTGCCTATGGTGGTAAGAAAATTGAATGAACAAAAAGTAAAAATATAATAAGCATCTAAAAGTTGAAAGAAAAGCAGAAGGAAATACACGCATATTTGTATCCTTGGCTTTGTAATAACTACCAACAATACTTGGTGTTGTATGTATAGTGAAATGAACAGTGTGACAGTGGGCTAGAACTTCTCTTGGGGAACAGACTATTTCATGAATGGGCACCTTTAGCTGTCTGTAAGCAAATTTATTATTATTATTAAAAAGGGGAGGGTTTGTTGCAATGATTTTGGCGTTTGTCGTGGGCTTGGGGACCTTATAAATAGAAAATGAAAATGTGAAAAAGACTGACCTGAAGGAACTGCTCCCTATGTTTAAAAAATCGAAAGAGCAGAAAAAATTCTGATATGTTTTTTGTACATTTTTGTGTAAAGTGTAAAACAATGTGCGTTTAGTATCATTATTCTTCTTTATCATGTTGAAACCTGAAATTATGAATGCAAAATTTATGTTCATACTAATGTACAATTTAAATATTTTGAAGTTGTGGGTCGGCGGTGAGGCTGCCAGTTCGTCTAGGGCGCCAAATAACCATGCTGATCGCGTTCACCGCGTAGAGAATTCCAGTACAACGATCTAGCTCTGCGTAAAAATATAGGTATAATAAAGATGTTATCGTAAGCCGAATTTTCTGTTTTCTGAAAAATTCAGTCGTAATATATAAGTCATCGTTTATTTGTTCCAATTTTTGTTTAAATTTCTGTGAACTGAAGTTATGTGGCCACTTTTAGCTCTTATGCAATATCATTTTCGAGGCACAATATTTTTGGTAGTATATAATATCACACTTTTTATAGATTGACTGAACAGTTTAATTCTGGTTTAGTTAAACATTCTGTTGATTCTAAATAAGACAGGACTAGAACTATATTAAAATGGCGCTTTCGATTGAGATGTCACATTTGTCGTATGTAATTGTAGAAATTGTCATGGGAAGTGAGGTATTATGATTTGTACATTTTGAAAAGTCTTGGAAAGCTGTCAGATGTTGAAGGTATGAAGCTAGCGAACAGTGGTCTCAAAAATGAAGTTATTAAGATGTGAAGCGTTTTATAATTTTTAAAGGTTAGTGTTTATAACAAAATAATGCTTCCCGGAATTGGTGTATTTGGAACTGGGAATGTTGTAAAAGTTATAGTACCTTTCCTGCGGGAGAAGGGTTTTAAAATAGAAGCAATATGGGGCAGAACTTTGAATGCTGCTGAAGAGGTAGCAAAGGAACTTGAAATTCCATTTCACACCAACAGAATTGATGATGTTTTACTAAGGAAAGATGTGGATCTTATATTCATCATTTGTTCGCCTAACTTGCATGCCCAGATTGCAGTTAAAGCATTAGGAATTGGTAAGCATGTCTTGTGTGACAAACCAGCTGGTCTGTGTCAGGGGGAGGCTCTCAAAATGGTCCGAGCATCTCAGTATTACCCATCTTTGATCTCCATTGTAAACCACAGCCTGAGGTTTCTTCCTGCCTTTGGACAGATGCGCAGAGCCATTGTGGATGGGTATCTAGGACAAGAAAGTGAGATAACAGTTTGTGATGTGCGAGTACAAATGGGAAGCTTGCTGCATGATGCTTATGACTGGTTGTGTGATGATACCATGGGAGGAGGTGTTCTCACTTTGGTGGGGAGCCATGTGATAGACTTGGTGTCACATTTAACATCTCAGCGAGCAGTGCGAGTTCACGGTGTTATAAGAACCTTTACCAAGACTACAGATCATGTAAATGGAATACGGCACATTTCTAGTCCTGACTTTTGCACATTTCAAATGGAAATGAGTGGCGGAGCCCTTGTCACTGCTACATTAAACAACCACCTTCCAGGCACATTTAGTCAAGAGGTGCTAATATGTGGGCAGGCAGGACATCTAATGGTTCGTGGAGGAGACCTCTATGGTCGTAAATCCAATTCTGCAAAGGAAGATGTAATCTATCTTGATGTTGAAGATTTGCAGCGTGGTGGGGCAATCAACTCCACTGCTGCTAGTACCATTCCACGTCCCTACATGAAGGGACTTTTCAAGATGATTGGGGCATTGAGAGAGGCTTTCCTTCCAGTTGAGGACAAACGTGGTTGGGTGAAAGAGCCTGTTGCCCTAGCTGCAACTTTTGAGGATGGACTTTATGTTCAGGCAGTGATTGATGCTCTGAAAAAATCAAATTCCAACAGAGAGTGGGTCAAGGTGAATGTCATTACAGAGGAGCCAGATCCTGACCCTCTGCTGAGTGCTGCTGTTCGTCGTAGCGCCATCTCCATGTGATGTCTGGACTGGCTGCCTTAAGGGGCAGTCATTAACATTCCACAGATTGATTAATATCAGCATTATAAATGTTATATTTCTTACTTTGCCATTTTAATGTAGCTTTAGATATTAAAACAGAGCGGTTGTGTCTGAAGAAAGTAAGCTGCTGCATATCCATGCTCTAACACAAAGAATATGCTAACCTTTTGGGCCTATCTTGCGAGCAGAATTATGGTAACTGAGTAATGGAATTTAATAGCTTGTAACATAGTTGAAGACACTAACATGAAAGCCAATTTGAGGAATTATTTTGACTTAATGACTTGATCAGAATGTATCTTTGTAGAATTTTGTGCATGTACTTTCACAGATGGTTATCATTTAAAAACGTAAGTAGGGTTTTTGGTTTTCACAACAGTGAGTCTGAAGATGGCTGTCTTCTGGGTTGTTGCTCTGTGTAGTCTGGTAGAAGTTTACCAACATCATTGCCTTGATGATGGAGGCAGCAAGGACGTCTGAAACATTGGTAAATATCTACCAGACTACATGGCACAACAACCCAAAAGACAGCCATCTTCATTAGAAACTTGATCAGAGCACATCACTTCAGATTTTTATTTGTGTATATTCATTGGGGCAGAGTAGTTATCACTTGAGAGGCTGTGGTGATCCCAGTATGTAGATTCTGTACAGAATAATTTTATGATTTCAGCTTAGTATTTTCTGAACTTGGCATCCATTTTGGTGTACATACTTCACCTGATTGTGGATGGACAGTGGTGCTATTCCAATCTTAAAATCACCTAAAATGGGTCTTTTAATTGCTCTTAGAAATTCTTGCTGGAATTAACTATATTGTTTATTTGGGAGAATAGTGGATATTTTATGTCATACTGTAGCTGTAATATTCATATCAAATTGCCTTCTCTGCTTTTCATGACATACATTATTTGTCTTTTGTGAACTTACTACAATTCTTATTACATTTGAAGTCAGTTGTAATCTTCTCAAGCAGTATGCTTTTATAAAGGGACAGAATGTTGTCAAGGTGGCTTCACATTTTTCTTTTTACCATCTTGTCTGCAACAGCTGTAGACCCAGAGAATCTTTCTTTGTTTAAGTAATCCGAGCATGAAGTTGACCACTCATGTCCATTCAGTACCAGAGTTCTAAACCTGCAATCTCTCAGGGTTTTTTTTTTAATTTTGTACTGCCTATGGGCATTTTTGTTGTATTGCATCATCCTATATAATGACAAAATTTGTTACTGAGATAAATATATAATTGTAAGTGAATAGTTAATAAGAATAACAAATCAACAAGTTTGCTAGTCAAAATTATTAAGTGATGTGTTTTCTTATTTTCAATAGTCTGTTAGTAGAGTTTTTAATAAATTGTCTTAAAGTTTCAATAAAATCACCTCATTTATAACCTGGCAGCTTGCATGTTGATAAAAAAGGGTGAATTTAGCAACAGATCTTAAAAAGTTGGTAACACCTGATCTAGTACCACAATTAAGAATAACTGACATTTTTAACTTCATGCCTTTTCTCCCCACAAGATATTATGTTGCCAAGAGTTATTATTTACCATTTTGCTACAAAATTGTACATATGTAAGACGTATTGTTTCTGAGTTAAATCTCTGTAGATAACTTGTTGAATACTTCAGACTCTGATCAGGTTTTTACAACTGTATGAAAAGCTGTTTAATGCAGTAATAAATTACCATTGAAAATATATTGGATTAGTAATGTAGTAAGGGATTTGGCATATACAGATTTTTATATCTTCAGAATCTAAAAATATACATTTCCTAAGTATTCAGTTTGTTAATACATTGTTGTATTACATGAACATCAGTTAATTGCTTAAATAGTAGGTAGTGCATCCATTATAACTGATGAAACTTTTGCTTCTGTTCATAACATTATATTGTATATATAGAGTCAGATGGTTCTAACAGCATTATAGCATATTCCTTTTCTTATGAAACTTGACCTTTGCTGGGTCATACAGCAACCAATTATAATAGTGGGGTGGGGACAGCCTTTAGCTGAAGCCTTCAGTTGCAGCTTGGGAGTGGGACAAGATAATTATGTCACAGAAGTTCATTGTTTTCACATTTTACTGTAAACATTGTGAATCTGGCCTGAACCATCTCACACACTTGTAAGATATACTTTGCAACATTTGTGAGTTTGGCTCTTTCCTGTGCAACCTGACTGAGAAACACGCGAATACAGTTGGCCCATCCCACACTTCCCACACTTTTGCATAGCATTATTTTGATTGGTTTTCACCCAATCTTCACGAGACAAGGAACACAGTATAGTAGGTTGTGATATTTTAAACAGTGATGAAGATAGTGAACATTCCAGTAAACTTATGCTACAATGCCTGATATCTGCCTGTCTTATATACATTCTCTCTTTGGTAATGGCTGTTATTTATATTGCTTTTTCTTTTGTGTAGTACTGTATTTTTGTAATATGTACTTAAATAATTAATTGTAAAGATTTCATAAATTATTGAGGCAGCAGAAATGAAATTAAGACTCAGAGTTGCCATCCTATTAACTAACTAGATGGCTTATGGGACCGAAGGTTCATCACCGAATTAACCAAAGCCCTCCACCGGACCCTATCCTGGGCCAACAAAATCCGGTTTCCTTCAACTCCTATCTCCCATAGATCCCACCTGAGATTGTCCTCCCATCTACATCTAGGTCTCCCCAGCGGTCTCTTCCCCTCAGGCTTCCCGACCAATACCTGGTCCACACCTCTTGCCCCATCCATGTGTGCCACATGCCCCACCCATCTCTACTTCTTAACTTAATCACCCTGACAATATTGGGGAGGAGTACAAATTTTTAAGCTTATGATTATTCTCTCCTAAGCCCAAATGTTCTCCTCAACACCTTATTTTCAAACACCTGCAATCTGTGTTCCTTCCTCAGAGTGAGAGACCATGTTTTGCACCCATACAAAACAACAGGCAAAATTATTGTTTTGTATATTTTAATCATCAGGTTCTTAGAACTCAGACTGGAAGACAAAATATTTTGAACTGAGAAGTAGCAAGGATTTCCGGAATTTAGTCTCCTAACATTTTCATGAATATTATTTTTGTTTGTTATTGTTGTTCCCAAATATTTGAACTTTGTCACATTTTCAAAGGATTTATTAGCCACCCTAATATGATTTTGCCTGCCTGTCTGCTGATGGGATACTAAAATGTACATAGTTTTTCTGAATTTACTTCTAGCCCCACTTTTCTACTAGCTTCTAGAAAAATTGTGTTCCTCATTATTTTATTTATATTGTCACCCAATAAATTAACATCATCAGCATAGGCCAATAACTGATGTGTCCCATTCAATTGCAAACCCTCCTACATCTTCATAAAAGCTATCCTTGATATCACCACTTTTGTCCTCAGTTGGGGCATGAACACTAAGGACAATAATGTTGCAACAACACCCTTCCATTAATTATGTAAGACAGCCTGTCGCCAACAAATTCTACTCTCTTAATTGCTGCCCTAATTCTGCTATGAACAAAAAAAACCAGTCCCTAACTGATGATTATCATTCACCTTTCCATAGAAAAAAGTGAAATTTTCCTATGGGATCATGCCCTACCCCTCCTATCACACCTCCTGCACTGCTACTAAATCTAACTTATAATTCTGTAATTTCCTACCCACTGATTTCAGTGCTCCTGCCCTATAGAGACTCAAATCCTTTTTCAGTTGCCATGGTCGTGCCAAAGAGTCCGTCCAGTTCCGAGGTTGTTTGGTTGTGTTTTTCATAACAATGCTGTTTTTATGGTGAAATGATTGCCATACTATTACAATCATAAAACTAATCAGTAATGGTTTCAGTATTTACTTGCATACTGTGTTCCACTGTGAACTTTGTTTTATCTATTTTTGCCTAATAGTATAGAGGCACTGTAAATAGCTCTCTATTTTTTTTTGGTCTTTGATTTGGATTTGCTCTCTCATTTTATCCTGCTCTTTTCCTCCCCATATGTTATGAATGCCCTTTTTCCATATTTGAGGCTTCTTCTGGATGGGAAGCCTTTAAGCAGCCTCAGGCTGAATTTAATTTTCTCATCATGGCCTTGGGCCATGATATTACATATTGAGTAATTTATTACCTATAATTGAAAAAATTAAGTCCAAAACCGAGGTTAGTGTAATGATTAGCTAAGAATACTAATCATTCTTAACATTAAAAACACCTTGATATTTTACACATCATATAGAGCAGTGGTATTCAACCGTTTTTGTTTGTGTACCCCCAGATATAATTTCTCTCCAACTTTGTACCCCCAAAGCTGTTGGGTGTATAATTCAAGTTATACATAGTATATAATCTATATCTGTGAGCCGGGCTAGCTCAGTCAGTATAGTGACTAGCTACGGGCTGGACGACCGGGGTTCGATCCCCGACAGGGGCAGAGGATTTTTCCTCTAGCCTCTGCGTCCTGACCGGCTCTGGGGCCCACCCAGCCTCCTCTACAATGGGTACTGGGGTCCTTTCCCGGGGGTAAAGCCGGCCGGGGCGTGATGCTGACCACTCACCCCCATCTAGTGCCGAGGTCAAGGAAGAGAGGAGCTATACCTCCACTCACCCCAAAACGCCTACATGGCGTATAGCGGGACAAACTTTACTTTACTTTATATAATCTATATCTAAAATAAATTAAATTACATTACTGATTATTCAGTGTTTATCATAAAATAATATATATTTTTTTAAATTTCACATACCCCCTATGATGTCCTCGTGTACCCCCGGGGGTATGCGTACCCCAGGTTGAATACCACTGATATAGAGTATAGCTCTGAATTAAATAATGTGTTAAAAAAATAAAACTGTATGTGGGCTGGATGAAAACGTAGTGATAGATCAGATCTGGCTCTAATTTTCTTTGTTGTCTTATGTCATACTTGTGTGGTAATATCTTAAAATGGGTTACAGTTGATTTTCAGTTTATCATTCAGTTGAGAAATGATCATTAAATACATTAATAAATAATGAAATAGATTCTGACTTACTGAATGTATTTAACTGGACTGAGCGGTTTAAAATAAAAGATTGACACTCCATAATTTTGTAGCTTATGATGAAAAAATTTTCTTCAGTTCTTGTGTACTGTGATAGTCTGATATATGCTGGTGATGGACATATTGTAGGACTGAAGTGGGAACTATTTCCCACAAACTATGAGATGTTAGATAAGCACTGAGTGAGGGGTACACCCATTGCGTATGAAATTTGGGAGAAAATTAAGTAGGAAGTATATTTCCTAATAACAGTGATTGAGATTGAGTTTATAGTTTATAGTCTTCCAAAATGTACTTCGAATTTAATGTGCTGAAACATTTCTTTATATGCATGGTGGGGAAACCTCTTGGAAAATGACTAGTCAGATGTCTGAGGAGGTGGGAGATTAATATTAAGACAGACATTAAGGAAATATGAGAATGGGAATGTGCATGAGTGGCTCTAGATATTACTGTTACTGTATGTGACATGCTGTCATACCAGCAAACTACACTGAAGTATCTCAAGCAGTCTACAGTGACTAAGCTGATCACCTGATAGACTTTCATCACAAACTGCCATTTGGCAACCAGTTTAAACTTTAATGGTTTATTTTACTTTCCTGTTGATGTATTTGACAATTGAAACATTCTCACCCAACAAATATTCAGCAATTGCCACTTAAAATATATGTTAATTTTCTTCTCTTCGACACAGATAAGTTTAAGAATGTGATATGATTTGGCACTCTTATAATGTATTTAGATGTGTTGATTGCTAATGACTATTTAAACACTTCAAATAATTCAAGTCAAAACTTACAGTAACAGTATCTAGGTGCACCTCTTGGTTGTTTGATTTCCTTCACTACAACTATGGCAGTTCTACTGCAATAATGCAGTTAAAAATTGAGAAAAATGTGACTGTAATATGTTTTTCCAGTGGAACACAGTATGAATTCTTAAGTGTGGCAAGCATTGGTGAGAAACCTAATTTATGTAGGCCTATTGTAAGGTACTATTTATTGTAACACACATTTGTAATTACAAATATGGCTTTTAAATTATATTTTAATAAATATAATGGGAGGAAATAAGTCAGAGCAATTACCAAGATAAAATATTTGAAGGCACAGACTTGTAAGCCATTTCCATGTTATCTTATAACCACTGTTTTGATCTGTCAATAGTAATTATAATGTTGCACTTTGTATAGGAAATTAGTTTGGATTTTTGTACAAACCATTCCATCTATAATGGACATCAGTATGTAGTTATTCAGTCTTTCTACAGATTATCTAAAGTTTGTGAAATTGGCCATTTCATTGTATTGCAATCATGTTGGACGTTGCCCCATTTTTAAGGTGTATGTATTATACACGACATTTTAAAAATTGGCCCTGCATCTGTCTTTATGGGATTTGTTGTGCTGATGCTACCTGTTTCCTACCAAAATGGGAACTGTTCAAACTTTTGTTCACTGGTATTGTGTGTGTGTGTGTGTGTATGTGTTTATATATAACTACATAACCCTGAAAAGCAGTGTAATAGTAAGGAATTTTTGTACTAACTATAACTTCTAATAGTGAGATGTGTTGAAATTATATGTATGGACATTATTTTTGTAACATTTTATTTAACCCTCTACTGATTTGACTGAAAATTGTGAACATTTCTGTCATAGTTCATTGTGATATTAGTACATAACCAGTGTTTACACATTTTGGACATTAAATACATACATTTCTCCTTGCAGTTATCTTTTATCCCTGGATTATTAGTCCTTCTTTCTGTCTCAAAAATATGTGCTCAGGATCTTCCTGATTTGACAAACTGACAGTTACAGGCTGGGTATCTTTTCTATTTCCACAGTCAAGTCTTCAATTTATTTACATATTTTCCACATTCAGAGTTAATATGGTCAGTAAAACGTTTGAACTGATTCACCTGTAATCACATTAGAAAATATATTGTTTGTTTGTTTGTTCAAGCTACTGATTTTCTCTAAATAGTAAACTGTATATGTAGAGTACAGAAGAAAGAATTGAATACTGTTGCTGCTTGCTGTTAATGTTGCTGTGTTGCATACAGTTTTAACATTATAACGGACATAGGCACTACAGAAAACTTCTATAATCCTGGAAATGTGTGGACCATGAACACAGAAAATGTACTTGTGTAGGAAATTGTATTCTGCGGTTAAAATAATTATGCATCAGCCAGGTAAAGAAATGAATTCACTATGCCAGTTAATCTTGATAGCAGTAATGAAACATAAAAACACTGGAACATCTGAATTATGATAACACATAGTACAGATAATGTCTTAACTTCTTTGATGAAAACAGTGCTGACTTGTTAGGCATTGATAAAATTTATTACTTTGTTAGAATTTACAAGTCTTTGAATAATAGTTCCCATCTCACTGTGGAGGATATCTGTGGTAGGAAAGTCCTGTGATGAGTAGGAAAAGTCAGCTACAAATTATTGTAGTATGTTTGTTTTTGCCTTATTTAAATTACATATAGAATATAAAATATTTTATTACAGAAGAAATGTAACTTTCAAATTAATTTAAAAATATGATATGTAAAGCAAAACTTTGTCTTGTGAAGTTTGTACTGTTTTCTCTTCATTATCAATAAATGTGTAATTCATTTATAAATAGTATTATATGTTTCAGGTGAGTGAACCAGCGCTGTATTGATATGCTGTGGGTACCAGGACCACAAGGAAAAGAAGTTCTTATTTTACAAGCCCATAACAACTGTTAAAATTACATCAGTATTCATATTGTACTTGGAATGTCATAGGTAAAGTTCTATTTGCTTATTTGTGTTTAGTTGTCTATTTTAATGATAATTATTGTGAATTATATTTATTTCTGTATGTTTTAATTACTGTTAATTCATGCAGTGGTGAAGAAAGTTTAATAGATGAGTTGGAAGGAAAGAGGTGAGGCCAGATATTACATAGTTTGTATCCATCTTTATTAAATTATGATATAAAGGTATTCAAGCCTACATTGAAAGATTACCTCTTTACTCACTCCTTCTATTCTGTAGATGATTTCATCTCTGCTGAAAATGTTTAAGCTTTATATTCATAATCTACATATATGTAAAGCAAGTTTTGTATTTATATTTAAAATTCTGAGGTTTATGTATATTAATTTGTAAAATTATTTTTCATACTTGTATTGCAGAATCTGAAATTTATGTACATTGATATGTGAAATATGTTCTTGTACTTGTGTTGAAAGTTCTGAAGTGTATGTATATTGTATGAAATGACATGTTCTACATCCTTTGGTTGAGTCCTAAGAAGGATCTATGGAATGTAAATAAACTCTACTCTACTCTCTAGATGAAGTGATGGTTGTGTTTATTATTGATGGCTTCACTGATGATGCATGGATATTGGCTCAGACTTATGTTCTGTCAAAGTCAGTATCATGTTTGGTCTCTGTGGAGTATTCACATACTGTTGATCACAACTTCTGCAGTATGGTGTTTCCAATACATTCTGAAATTCTAGTGGACATATGGTGGCCCATTTGGTCAATATATAGTTTACCAAAGGAACAGAGAGGCTTATATATACCATGGTTCTGTGTAGGGTGTTATGTATCCTTCATGGATCTGAGGTGTGAGGCCAGTTCATTGAATGGTTTTTGGTTGATTAGTAGCCAGGAGATATGGTCTATTGTTCATTACATGTGGTTTCTTTTCTGAAAAATGTTTCATGTCTGTGTTTGCTGATACAGCTGCTGTTGCTGTACTGGAATAAATAGCTGCTGGCTTGGAGGATGGACTTGGCATGCTATAGTTTTGAGGCGTGGTTGGATAAATTGCAGACAATTCTAACTCTGTCAGCCCTTTTATGAGCCAGTGGGTGCTGTGATACTGCTTGTTAAGTATCTTGTGGGTAGGTTTTCATGAGCTGGACTACCTCTGGGAGTTGTATAGGTGGAAATTGAAAAGGACATGCATAAATAATAATACTAATTAATAAGAACTTGGTGTTGGGGTGCTTGGAGTTCAGGTGTCTGACATACTCTCTTAAGGATGTTTGTCCTGCCCATCCAAATTGCAAACAGCATCCATATACCCATGTTAGAATTTCAGTTTCATCATATTTATTAAGAGTTCAACACTTTTTCAATACCTCAGACTGTAGGGTGTGGAATGAGAATATGAGTGTCAAACATAAAGTTCGTGCAAATAATTTGTACGAATTTAATATACCGTCGTTCAGCACTTCCCATAAGATGTTTCATTCTATAATGCAATAAGCGATATTTATGGATCAGCGATATAACATTAAAGTTGTAGCCGACACGTGTCATCGCTAAGTCGTTATCCTTTTGGTGTGAACTATTCATATAGTAATCCATGGTATTTCTAAAAGCGTAACGTAAATACGACCATAGTTTTAATATATGAACCAGTGTGTTGGTATCACAGATAAGTCCAATAATCTGTGAGCACGATCGTAACCGCATCATAAGTAGGTCTTCTGTGTACTTTGTGGTAAGTGTAATATAGAATAAATTGTGAATTGTGTTTTCATATGTAATGTTATATTGTAAGTTTTGTACGCTTCTATCCAGTATAAAGCAGGTCATTTCAATCGCCCGGAAGAGTTCACCATTCTGTAGGTTCGTATGCATACGAAAACGATTTTGCAGTTTCTCTGTCATAATTCAAGGCTTCAATTTTGTGTGAGTAGGTTTTCTCACACATCATTTATGAAAGGGCAGACTGAAGTCAGCATGTCTTTAAGTGGAGGTGATATTAACCACAGTGTGGACCAGCATGTCTTATTTCCACCAACCGAAGTTCGAGGTATGAAAAGTCTAGATCGGGGGAAGTTTTGCAAAAGCATCGTTGTACCATGGCTAATGATAAATGAAATGAAGTTGGGTCCCATAACGAAGCACCTTAAGAAGTATCTTCTGAAATTGAATAATTTTAAAGCTGTACAAGTATTGGAACCAAGTTCACTTGAGTGTACCACTACAGAAAGTCCGTCTTCAGCCAGAAAAATTGTGTTGAATCCTACAATGGTGAAATGTTTTGATGATATTGAGGAAGATGATAGAAGCATACTGCAGAATTTTAATATAAGCAAGGATTCACTCAGTTTTGGAAAATTGGATTTAACTTATGATAACTGGGGAGCAGATGAATTGCTGAAAGCTATTTTACCAGAAGATAAGGATAGTTTAACAAGCTATTCAGTAATAGGGCATATTATTCATGTGAATCTTCGAGATCACTTACTGGATTATAAGCAGGTGATTGGCCAAATTTTACTTGATAAAATTAAGGGTGCAAGAACAGTTGTTAACAAAACAGACATTATTGACAACATGTACAGGAATTTCAGAATGGAAATTTTGTGTGGGGAAGATTCCATGTTGACTGAAGTTCGTGAGAATCACTGCACATATAAGTTTGACTTCTCATCTGTGTACTGGAACCCACGACTGTGTACAGAACATGAGAGAATAGTAAAGAAAGTTAAGCAGGGGGACATTCTATATGATGTCTTTGCAGGTGTAGGTCCTTTTGCAATACCAGCTGCCAAGAAGAAATGTATTGTCTATGCAAATGACCTAAATCCAGAATCATATAAGTGGTTGAAACATAATGTGAAACTTAATAAGGTAGACAAATTATTTCAGACTTTTAATAAAGATGGTGAAGCTTTCATTAAAGAAGATGTGAGAAGTGATATGTTACAAAGGTGGCAGAATAAGGACTTTGCAAATAGCACAATGCATATCACAATGAACCTACCTGCCATGGCAGCTACATTTTTGAAAGTTTTCATTGGTCTCTTTACTCCAGAAGAATTAGATGCAGTAGAAGTAAAGACATTCCCAGTTGTTTATCTATACTGTTTTGCAAAGGGTGATAATCCTGTGGCTATAGCAAAAGAAATGGTGGAAGAAAATTTGGGTTTAGAGCTAAAAGAAGATTTGATAGAAGTATTTCATGTTCGAAATGTTGCTATGAAGAAAGAGATGATGCGTGTGACATTCTTGTTGTCAAAAAATGTTCTTACTATGGAATCAAGTATGCATTGTAAGGGTTCCAGAAAGTGTGCACAATATCTCCTAGAAGAACCCCAAACAAAGAGGCTGTGTGTGGAAGACAATGGTGAGGATTATCAGAAATGCAAATGTGTAATAGAATGTGATAAATATACAAAAAGGAAATGATATATTTTACCAATTAGAGTATCCATTATTTGCACTGATTTTATTATCTATTTATTCGTTCATGGTTTATTTAATGATGCTGTCAGGAGTTCAGATTATACACCCTCAATTGATTGGTTAATTGACAAATGATGAATTTGAAAGGATATTGAAGGAAATGGTCATGGCCAAATTTAAGGTACTGTTTTGGAATTTACTTGGAAGAAAGTCATATAAAAACTCACTCATGCAAGCTGGTCTGTGGGTCATTATTTGAACCTATGATGTCCTAAATATGTAGCAGAGGTGCTAACTAATCGGCCATGACAAACTTTAGTGATATAATGAAATTGCTTATTTGTTACATTATACATCTTTAATAAACAATATTAACTCTGTATAACTGAGTGGTAATGGTATGTACCATATTCTTTAAAATTCAGTAATGCTGCATTTTGTATTATGAGTTTTGTATGTTTTTCTGTTTAAACATTATTTCCTTAAGCAGCATTTTCAGTTGATCTTGAATAAATGTGGTGTTTTCTTGAGGTACAAACTGAAGTTTTAAATAATATTTACACAAGCTTTTGCTTAAAAAGATTTAAGTATCTGGGAACAACAATAGCAAATAGAAATGTGGTCTATGATGACATTAAGAGCAAAATACATTCAGGGAATTCTTATTTTTATTCAATTCAAAAACTGTTATCATCTCATTTACTGTTGAAAACAGGATATATAAAACAATAATTTCGCCTGTTGTCTTGTACGGTGTGAAACATAGTCGCTTACCATGAAGGAAGAATGTAAATTACAGGTATTTAAAAACAAGGTGCTCAGGGAAATATTTGGACCTTTGAGGGATGAAATAAATGGGGAATTTAGGATAATGCATAACGAGGAGCTGTGTGAATTGTATGGGTTACCTAGCATAGTGAGGATAGTGAAATCCAGGAGACTTTGATGCGTTGGACATGTAGCTTGCATGGGGGGGAGGCAAGGGGTGCTTACAGAATTTTGGTGGGGAATCCTTCAAGAAAATGACCACTGGACAGACCAAGAAGATGTTGGGAGGATAATATCAAGACGGATCTTGTGAGGATGGTAAATGGTTGGAGTTAGCTCAAGATCATGTCTGATAGTGGGCTTTGGTGATATCTGTGTTGGTGTTCTGCTACCAGAGAGTTAGGTTATAGTGTATAATTCTTAATTGGTGTGTATGTAATGAAAGGTGAGGGAGACTACCTGTAGTGTTAAGTTCACAGCAATAAATTTGTATCTGGACTAAATGAACATCAAGAATGTATATGCAGAGCCAAAAATTTGCAAATAATGCATTTTAAAACTTATTCTGATATGAAATACAACTTTCTGTTGTGTTGTATAAGCTAATTCATTAAAATGTAGCTAACTTTTAGTTTATATCTCTTTATAGGAAATTTGATGGTTTTGTATGAGCTTATGACTTTGTTGCTAGATTGCAACAGTAAAACATGTTAATTTAAGTACATTACCGAATTTTATGTCTCTTCTCAGGTTCTAAATAGACAGCAGATGGGGAAACACAAGAAAAGTAACAAGCAAGTGAAGAATGTGTTTAAGGTGGCAGGTGCAAGGAGTTTGAAATTGAAAAATAAAGCAAAATCAGTCACAGTACAACTTAAGAAGGTGAGTCATGATTGCATCTTGTGGAATATTAAATGTCTATGCTCTGTATTCCTGTACTTCCTTGTTTCTGTTTATTTCTCATCTTTTTCTCAATATTAATTTTTCTGAAAGTTAATTTTTTTCAAGATCATTTGTAAATAGTTCATGATTGTGTGAATTCACTTGGGCAGTTTACTTGCCTTTGTAGCCTTCTTCATTGATCATCATCTTGGGTCTTTTTTGACAGAGTCCTGTTTGTCATAACCTCCTTTGGTTATTGCTAATAGCTGAACCTGAATTGGAGTTTTAAGTGGCATTACATTGGCTTTGCCTCCATCATCAGGGTGACAATGGAGGTGGCAAAGTTCTCTGAAACATTGGTAAACCTTACCAGACTACACAGCTCTGTAACCTAGAAGACAGCCATCATCAGACTCACCACTGTGAAAACCCTAAATCCTACTAAGAATCACAATTTGTTCCTGTTCTTACATGACATTCTTCTTTCCAAGCATAGAAGCCTTTGGCAGAATATCTTAACAGTAATCAGTGCATTCTGGTCAACTTTGCATCCATATGATTATGTAGGCAATTCATATTTCTTCATGAATGCAGTTTTTATATTGATTTATTTATGGTTTATAGTGACTTGCTATGGACTGGACATCCAGGGTTCAATCCCCGATGGGATTTTTTCTCTAGTCTCTGCTTCCAGAATGGACCCACCCAACCTCCTGTCCATTGGGTACTGGGGTCCTTTCCTGGGGGTAGAGCATGGCTGGGGCGTGACACTGACCACTTACTGCAATCAAGTGCCGAGGTTAAGAATGAGTACTACCTCTTCCCCAAGTGCCTTCATGGCATGTAGTTGGACTGCTTTACTTTGTTTTCTTTAATGACTGTCACTTATGCAGACTATATAGTGTTGAGTGGTAGAATGAATAATGAATTGGAAAAGAATTACCATTGTATTTCCCTCTAGTTTTTCAGCCCTCTCCCTAGAATCTTTCATATTCACCATTCCTCCCACATGAGTCAGTTCACACAAGGTGCACCACGTTCAGAGCATTTGGAATAGTTGTAATGCTGAACACACTATATAAAAATGCAAGCTGTGTGTTAATAATTATTACAATTTTAGTATTTGCAGAACTCGGGGATAGAAATTAACTGATTTTTTAATTATCTGCATTATAAAGCATTTAAAGTTGTATATTATTACATGGTGATTGACAGTTAAATTTTTGCAGAAGTTTAAAATATCAGATATCAGATTAATGTGGTTTTACTATATTTATCTTCCATGCAGTGCTCAATCCTGAACTGAATATAGGAGAGGTGAGTCACTCATATGGCCCCGCTTCAGTCTCATTTTCATATGCATTTATATCATCTTCAAGACTTAAAAATTGGTGACAAAGGCAGTTCTTCATTTTTTGAAATAGGAAGTCTCATTTATGCTTGGTGTTAACTGTAGGCTGTGTAGGTTAATACCTCAACTGAAGTGTTCTGCCGGGCATAGATTGTGGTTTGTGCAGAGGGAGAGTGAGATTATATGTGCATGCGTGTGTTTGTGTTTGTGGAGTCATTGTCTAATAGAAACTTGATTGATCTGTACGATGTTTATTTTTGAAGCTTGTCAGTCACTCATGCAAACTGTTGTGTACAGTTCTCAAGTAACAGTATAAGTCTCCAGTACTTCTTAGCCTTTTCACTTTCATGGGTGGAATGCCACTGGAGAAGATTGAAATTGCTGCTTAAAGCTTTTCTCAGGCTCAGAATGGTAAGACCATAAAGAAATTGTATGAGAATTATCATTATTGCTGAGTAATTTTGTAAATGTTGACAAATGTGTGTATTAATTTGCGTTCTGAACCTGTTATGGGGATGTTATGTGTATCTACATATTTCATTATCCAGACCACATAAAGCATTTTGGCATGATCTGTTACATGTTATAGGTCTGCAATTAAATTTGTTTGGCAAATTTTATTTTGGTTCAGTCCATAATATTGTCAGATTTATAAAAAAAAGGCTTATTGCACCTCACATGGGAATATAATTTGAACTATTTCATTAGGATCTTTGTGCTTATTCAAAATATTTTTTTGTGTTGTGTATATGCAATGAAGGGTAAAGTAATTTATGCCTGTATTCCTTGTTACCTGTATCAATACAAATACTTTATCAGAAAGTGCAGTATGATATCTCTGCTGTTGATTAGTCTTATCAAGAATACGTATGTGTCTAGACTGATTGAACTATGGAGCTGTACAAACACGAAGAATGTAGGTATTCAGAAACTTTATGTATTGTGAGATGAAGATCTTTTTTCTAATTTTCTGTTGCTCGAAGGCTTTTTTGTCTTTTATTTGTTAAACGCCACACATCTATATTGTAGCCACATACATGTTTTTTGACGTAAATACGTCTATACGGAAGGGTCATTCAGCAAGAAAACGTAACGAAGATGTGTAAGTTCCATATCAACAATTGTCAGCTTTTATATGAACTCCTGTGTGCATTGTTATGTTACTTAAGAAACTAATTGTTATGTCATCTGTTTATTCGGCATTGTTGTGTTTCATTACTGCCATCAACAGTCCGCTTTCGTTATTGCGGAAAGAGCTGAGCTGTGAATCGCTTGTAGAAGAAGTGCATCATAGAGTAGATAATTTTGTTCTGGTAAAAACGTTTTAGAATATCACAAGTACTTATCTTATATAAGAATTATTACATTACATTTCATTACATTTCGTTACATTACATTACAGAGATGTATTTACGTCAGATTCTCCAGAACCGTGGTTCCACTGTCAACTTTTTTATAATTTTGCAATATTATTTGTGTTCCAGTTCATTTTTCAGTTTGTTAAAAAGGAATAGGATAGTAAAAATAAAATTTACAATCAAATGTAATGTGGGAACATATAAGTTATTCACAAGTTTTATCCTAAGCAGCTGTAAACATTGGCTATATATTCTTTGTACAGTGTGTACAAAGTAATCACATATGAAGGAAGTTGTAACCATCTGCCTGCCTGCATTTCAACTTTGTAATGGATTTGATGAAATCAGGTATTGAGGGTCTACACAAGTGTTGGTAACTGAATTTAATTCTAGTTTATGTTAACCTTATTGAACTCTTAATGTTCATGAAGTTTAAACTGAACTCATTAGTTTTGCTTAAAAAAATGCACCTGTAGAAAAGAATGGTACATGAGAAAATTTTATTTGAAACATTTTTTGCCAAGCTGAATGTTTAATGAAGTATAAAAAAAGTTTCTGACTTTGTGCTGGATATATGTGTGGTATGAATAAATTTGCAATAATAGATTTATATCTGCAATAAACAGTTATCAAGTGTGGTGAGGTATGTAAAATATGTATACCTATTTTGATTCTTCTTAAGTACTGTAATTAGAATAGTCTTACTACACTTCCATAATGATATTCAAGTTTCATTTACTTATTGCTAGCTATGAACATAATTTACATCAAGCAGTTGTGTTATGTAACAATGACGACCTTGTGAAGCAGTAAAGTCTTATCTGTGATAATCCCCATATTTGCATATACAGTATATGTGTTTTTACAGTAAAATTCATAATGTTTTCTGTAGAAATATTTGTGGAGTTGGTGTCTGCTATCTTTAGACTGTTTTGTCTTTATTGTTACAGTTGAATGAAGTTACTCGCAAAAAGACAGCAGAAGTTGATGGACAATTGACAACTGAAGTGCAGTCTAAACTACTTCAGAAACAAGAAGTGCAGGAAATTGTTAATAAGAAAGTTGATGTGAGAGAGGAACAGAAGAAATTTCAAGACATTGAGAAGGATTCATCAGAAGCTTTGAACAAGCTCTGTGACATGCAAGTGAACTGACTTATATCAGGCAGTTGAAGTTAGTTTTATTTTAAATTGATGACAGGAGGTATATATTAAGTCTTGTACGTGAATTGCAATTTTCTTTGCTGTGTAACATTTAAGGAAAGAAGAGATATTTTGAACGTAAACTGTAAGGAATAATTCATGAGGAAAGTAAATTTCTAGATAAGGATATCTGAATGAGAATCAGTTTAATTTAGGGACACTGAGTACATTGGTGGTAATTTTTAATATTATACAAAATGGCTTCTTACACTGCTGGCATTATTGTAATTGGGGATGAAATATTAAAAGGCCAAGTTGTTGATACAAATTCCAATTTCTTATGTAAAAGTCTCCATTCACTGGGTATAACGGTGTGTAAAATATCAGTTGTGGGTGATAATGTTAATGAGATAGCATCTGAGGTGGCAAGATTTTCAGAGAAATATAGCAAGGTATTTACAAGTGGTGGTGTTGGTCCAACACATGATGATGTTACATATCTTGGTGTTGCTCGTGCTTTTGGACGGCATGTTGAAGTGAACAAGGAGTTGGCTAAAATATTATTGGATTCAAATTTTGTGAGTGACATCAGTGATGTTGATGCTAATCCTGCTTTGAAGATTGCTCAGGTTCCCCAGCTATCAAGTCTGATTTATTTGAAGCCTGTAGGTTACTGTCATGACCCATCATTGTTATATTCCAGTACTTTTCCAGTAGTTAAAGTTGCTAATGTGTACATTTTTCCTGGAATACCAAAATATTTTGAATATGCTGTTACCAACTTGGAGCACCTGTTCAAGAACCCTGACGGTGACAGATTTTACACACGGGAACTGTACCTCAGGAGCGAAGAGTTAGATATTGTTCCTGTGCTTAATCACACTGTTGACAAATTTAAAGGCTCAGTTGTATTTGGTAGTTACCCACAGCTTGGTAATGACATTTACATGACAAAGGTGACACTTGAGTCAATTTCGAGCCAGCAGTTGGAAGAAGCAGAATCCTATCTTTGCATGAAGCTGCCTGCTGGAACTGTCGTTGATCCCCTGGAGGAAAGTGTGTACTGGATGGTGGAAGAGGCCCCCAAAAGAGGGCTGTCTGCAGCAGTCACTGAGTCTGTGAAGGTGCGTTCAGAGGCTAGTGAAAATGAGTGAAGCGTGAACATAAGCTGCGGTTATGGGGGTTTGGAATCTTTACTATCCTGGGCTTTCCCATATCATCCATGCAGAATGACACCACAAGAGTCACATTTTTTTAGAGCAGTATTGTGCATAAGCCTGTGGCTCTACTTAAACAGTGATTTCATCCTCAGTATTTTTAATTTTGTTTATTGATTACTTGGTGATATTTCAAAGATTGGGAATTAAGGAATCATTGATATTGACATTGCTTTTGAATCTACAAAATTACTTTCCCAGTCTGTATTTTGTGCACTTCTTGACTTACTGCTGTATTCGTACTAAAAGTATGTTATTTTTTCAAGTTAAATAATTCAGATGTGCAATTAATTCTCTTGTAGTTCATGTTTTTATTTCATGATTTTGGTATGACATGATATAATTAGTAGGGAACACTGTTTACATGACACTGATCCATTTTGGACATAACTGGATCAAGCATTTGGCCTAACTATAGAGATGTGTGTGGAGAATAATTTCTGTTGAACCAGTTATTTCCATAACAGTTTTCTGTGACTTGCATATTTTAAGAATGCAGTTACTGTATTATAGCTGAAATGACTGTGCAGGGTCTGGCAGAGGAAATTGACTGTTTTCATTTGTGAATGATTTCTGTTACATTGAGAAAATAATATAAACTGGCCCTTTAACATGTAACAGAAATTGTTGTAATTAAGTACGATACATATACTATTCAATTTTGAGAACAAAATTCAGTATATACCTCCTTCTGCAGTGATGCATTCTTGGAAGCACTTGATGAAATCGTCTGTCACATGTTGTACCATGTCATGAATCGCTGATCTGATATTGGTCTCGAGTTCTACAAAACTGGATGGCCGTGACTATTCAGATAACCAAATGAAAAACAGTCTGGGCTGAGAAATCAGGTCTTGGCAGCCAGTTAAATCATGAGGTTAAACAGTGTGGAAACATTTTGTGCTTCTTCTCCATACTTCTTCATTCAATATGTGATGTGATACCAACTTGCTGGAGCCACATTCATGTGTGTTCCCAAACACACTCCCATGCATGTTATATGTACCTATAGCTTTGAAAACCTTTCCACTCCTTGCATTGTTATAACTACTCAACATAGAAACATGTCTTTTCTGCCAAACCCTGCACTTACTAGCTTCCTCTTTATTCACAAGAGGTGTGACATATGAAACCCGTGGGTACGATCAATTAAAGGGGAGAAATTCTTGTGCAAAAATATAATTTATATGAATCTTCATACAGTCTTATTATTGACAATGAAGGGGATTATGAAACTGAATTTAAAAGCTACTGAGGTAATGATTTGCTTCTTTGTCTCTGTGTGGGCTAAATAGTATATGTAGACAGTAATTAATTTGGTTATTGGCATTAAGGCTATATTTTTTTATTGATCTTGTTTGGAAAGTTTCTTGAAGCCACACTATCTTACAAAATCTATGTCTTAAATCTTAACATAAGTTCTGGTCATGTAAGCTTATGAAATTTGTATGATAATGTAAATTCTGATGACTATTGAATCCTGATATCCATTCTTAGTGCATATTGCCTGCTATGATCTTACATGGGACGAAGTATGATAGGACCTTTGCAATGAAGGAAACTGTGTATAATTATATTTTACTTTGTTTTATGTGTAGGTAATGTGAATTCATCTTTTTGCCTTACATTTTTTCAATTAATCCTTCAATTTGTCACATTTTGGTACCATGAGGAATAATGCTCTTCAGGTTGTTACTGTTTCAGTAAACATTACAGTTGGTTCATATGTATCTGATTCATCACAGTCATGCAATTATTGCTTGATCACAACTTGTAAGAATTTTACGCTGTCTTTCAGTAGTAATATATTTGTGCTTCCTTCTGCTGTTATGGCTACAAGTATCACTGATCATCTTTATTTACTTCATAAACAGAACAGAACAGTATGCAATCTTAAATTAGTTCTACTGGATTATCAAAGGTATACTAGCCAGTATCCTATAGCAGAGCAAGCTTATGTTAATGTGCATCTTGATAAAGCAAAGTAGAAAACATATATGGCCATAGTATTAAAGGGGTCATACCAAATAAGTATGATTATAGGTTAAATTTCATTAAGGTGGCAGCAGGAGTAGTGGTTGTTTTATTTTTTCCAGTTCAAAGGGAAGAATGCTTCAGCAAATACAAGATTTGAAACAATAATTAAAATAATTTCTCGTATTTTTTTCAATTCTGACACTGTAGTAGTGGAAAAGAATTCAGGATTTTCAGAAAAACATACTGCCTTCATATTCTACCCTGAATGTGGATGCAGTATGCTTCTCAAAATATTGGAAGCTTCTTTTACTACTACTCAGTGTTGGGATCTGGAAGAAAAAACCCTGATAATTTTGTATGGAGTGCTGTGAAAACCTTTTAATTTGTTAATTGTAGGATGTTTTTAATATTTTGGGGTTGGTGGTGGTGATGGTGACATTCTGTAAATATGCATGCCTCATTGAACGTCAAACTGTAAGATAGTTTTCTTAAGTAGTGGACTGTCAAGGCATTTGAGGTAATGTTAAGCTGATGTTAAACTGGTAATGCAACTATAATATAGGAAACAAGAAGACTTGGCAGAACTTTTGTGGAGAATCCTCATACAAAGCAGTTATCTTTCCTTTTATGATTTCATATGTATTGGAAGGAGGTGATTTCACTATTCAGACATACAACTGATACTTTAGCCACTCTTCATCACACAGTTTGAACTGGAAGTTGTGTCTTCTCTTAATGAAAATATTTCCTGCTGTCAGGAATAATTGTCCTGTTTTTAAAAAAAGTACAGTATAGATTAGCAAGTGAATAATTTATTCTTTGCATTAATTTAAATAATTTTTAGGACATTAATTATAATTTTGGATTGTTTTGCTACCTTTTAACCTCTTGACACAGATTGTGAAAGCTTTGTTTTATTTTTTTATTTTTTGTTGCTTGTGGCTGCACTGCATTGCACTGTCACAATTTGAGAAGTCTGGCTATCACAGTAATGCATTTATTGTACAGCACCATGTAAAGTGTACATTATTGTATTTGATGTGTTGTTTTAATAGTTCTTCCAGTGTTATAGTTTTAATGTGTCAGATATTTGTCTGGCAGAATTCAGTGGACAAGGTAGGAAATATGTTCCATGATATGACAGAATTATAAATTGTGTTAAGCATTTGCTCCTCCTAACATAATAGAAAGAATAAAATTAAAAGGGCCCTGTTCCTTCTAACATAACAGAATGCAGTAAAATATTATGTAAAATTTAAATACATAAAGAAACTTGGTTGATAGCACTGCATGTGGTGTTTTAAATGGAATGGGCAAAGTGGTGGAAGTCACTGAATTTTCTGTTGATTTTGAAACATTGTACTGTTCTGATAATGTGATTTGCAAGTTTGCAGGTAGCGATCAGTTGGGTTGACTATTTGAGATTTGAAGTTTTCATGGTAATGAAGATGTTGGTGCTGGTCCTCTGGGCTGTAAAGCCATTTGGACTTTTGGGCATAAATGAGGTTTTGGTTTCTACATACAAGTCCACATTGTGTTAAAACCCAGAAGACCTATGTCAACAAGAATGTCAGGATTATGCTCCTGAAGCTGATTGGACATTTCCATAAGAATTAACCAAAACAGCATGTATTCTGATATTCTGCCACTCCATTATTCTGCATACCTTCAACAAATGAAAAATATATTACAGTTTAATTAGGGTGCTAATGCTAAAGAAGTAAGAAATGTAACTGTAGATATATTCTTTGTTTTTAATATACACATTTCCTAGTTTTTGCCTCATCATTGCTGTCTTGATTTTTTATTGTTGCTTCCTTGGTATTTCCTTGACTAGTTGCTCCAAAAATTTATCAGTCATGACTGTCGATCCAGTTTCTTCTCGACATTCAGCTCCCTGCTATTGCATATTGACTGCCTGGACATTTGAATGCTCTGCTGTGTTTTGATTTGTTACATGGCACATATTCAGCCCCACTTCAATTGTATGGAGGAATTCAGACAAAAATTTTGAAGTGGAAATCTTTGGTAGGTTCTTGTTCATGCCTTGTCATTGTTTTTCTTCTGCTCATCTTACTCTCTGTACTGTTTCAATTCAACAAAGTCCTCATTGGACAGTTTCTTTTACTGTGAAATTGGACCAACTTTCCCAAAATTTCAGTTTCCATACCTTCTTGTCAGGTCTTGTTGGCTATCATAGCAACTTGCTGTGTGCAGTTGTTTAGTGCAAACACAACTTTGGAGATGTTTAAACAGGAACAAGTTATATTACAAGTTTTTGTTAATTGCATTAAACTGAGTGAACAATGTGAAAGTAGCAGTAGTCCAACAGTGTAAAAATAGTGCAGCATTAACAACAGAAAACATATTCCTTTGGTATATGAAATGCAATCAAGTGAGTCATACAAATCCCAGCTTAGTGTGGTATACCATAATTCAGTTAGAGACTAATTTTACCAAAAGGGCATGTGTGTACCTGTTGTCATTGTTATTACTGTCAGTATGTCTGTTACAAAGTGACTGCTTCTGTTCTTTTCAGGACTGTAATCTCAGTAATTTATATATTACATAAATATAACATATGAATTCTATCACCACTACCAGTATATGTGTGTATGCTGTACAATGTGGAGGACTGGGGTGAGAGTGTTAACTGTTTTGGTGAAACATGTGAAATTTTACTCATTTGAAGGTCATGTCAAATAATACTTCAGTACAGAATTTTAACTGCCAATATCAGCTGCAAGTATTTGAAACAAGAAGCCAAAGTTTGAATTTATGTTGACACATTGTGAAGTTTCAGTGTTATAGGCTGCTATGGAGGAGAGGGACTCGTGTATGCAGCTCAAGTGGACAGGCATGGGCAAAGAACTGTTCGATGAAGCTGTGCTCCTGGAGGAAGATGTTTATTTTTCTCAATTTGATATGTTCACCTACATAACTTCTGATTTTACAAAGCACTAAACATCATAGTTTAAATCTCAGAGACTGGCTATTCTGACTGTTTTTTGTGGTTTTACTCAGTCCTTCCAGGCAAATGCCAGGATAGAACCCTAAATTAGACCACAACTGCTTCCTTTCACATCCTTTCCAATTTATTATTTGCTGTCATCATCTCATTCAATGCTGCATAGTCTGAGTTACTGAAAAACCATTGTTAAATAAACTGTGAACAGATATACAAAGTAAAACATTTTTAATCATGGACAAATTATGATTTTCTTTGTCTGCCAGAATTGTTTTCTAATGAGGCGAATCTGGAGTTTTTTGACATAACTGGTAGTCTGACTGGGCATCATCACTTGTTGATAACTGGTTTTCTCTGTCGTAGATGAGTCATGAACATCTGCACTGCTTTCATATTTGTTTTCAAGACTGTCAAGTATGTCGGTGGTTTTCACTGTCAACATGCAATCAGGTCACTCAAGCATTGGCCATCAGAATTGCTGTGGGGTGTGGCTTTTATCTTTTGGCCTTTGTAGACTTGCATTACAAGTTTAAGAATGTTTACAGGATTTCACATGATGGGAGAGTCAGGAGAATATATATTATAATCACAGGGTCATGAACGTGAGTTGATTGAAAGGAATTGCCAGTGAAGAGTACAAGCTGTTATGATAATCTGTTTATCGCTTGCTTGTGTCGCTCTGCTTGAGCCACATGCATGAGTCTCTCTCCACTTTATGCCTCTCTCTACAGTAGCCTGTAAGATTGCAGCTTCACAGTTCAAAACTGACAGAAATTCAGATTTAGGCCATTTTCAGATACTTGTAGTTGGTATTGGTAGCCAAAATTTTGCATGTAAGTTTTACTTGACATTATCTATAAATGAGAAAAAATTTCAGATAAGGTATCAGTATGACAACATTAATGGTTTCCTTGTCAATCCTGGTAGTGGTGCTACATTTTTCTCATTGTGGCATAATGCACATATTGTTGAAGTTTTCTTGAATAATGCCTGTCGCAAAAGGAGGTAACAAATTTCATAGTGGCAGAGGGTAAGAATTTAAACATATGTAAGTGGAGGGAAAGAAAAGTTTCTTTCTAGTGTGTATAGATGGATCCATGTTTAATGTGATAATGTAATTGAAGAATCCATGATCGGTAAGATCAGTAACCTGGAAGTCTGGATACACATCATCCTGTTCTGTAGACAGTGTTTCAGAAACTAGTTTTTGTGTTAAATCTCTTCAGTACTGATGCTAATGTGCACTGTAGATGACAACTGTTTCTTTTAAGTATGTTCATTATACCATACAAAATCAAATTATTTACAATTTTATGACAGTTCAAATTAAACAGTTATGCAGAAGGCTCTGCATTACCAATTAAATGTTTTACTTTATGGTACTTTTCTTATAGAGTAATATGTTCCAAGGACATAATAAAGGGAGTAGCCAGAGATGGAACGGAAGTATGAAAGTGAATTTTAGAGATATAGGTTATGGACATGTGAACAGGATTGAACTGGTTCAGAGTTTTATAAATTATAAGCTTTGAACACAAAAAAGAATGTGCTGTTGACAGGATATTAATTGAACAGCAGGATAACTAATAAGCATGTAACTCTGTATCATGTAATTAATTGGGCAGTATGGTTTGATGTTACCTGAACATTCTCTTGACTGCAGATTCTCGAGAAATGCTTTGATAAGTTCAGCCCTTCAGAGATTTTCCTGAGCTTTAATGGTGGGAAGGATTGCACAGTCCTGCTACATCTTGCCACAGCTGTGCTGCGCAGAAAGTTTCCATCCCTGAAGAAACCACTACAGGCTGTGTACATACAGCCACAGGATCCATTTCCTCAAGTTGAAGAATTTGTTGTTGAGTCAGTGAAAAGGTATGAGTATAATGCCATTGAAGTTAATAAATTTTTAGTGACTAGTCCATTGACTGAAATTACTGAAGTACTTTATGAAGAATAAGTTTGTCGCATCTTAGTTTATAAATTCTTGTAATTTTTAATTTTTTCTGATTCTGGTTTTTTGATATTGCACTCATATGGCAGGTTCTATGATAGTGACTTCACTTCCTTTCATATCCAATATAATGTATTGTAAATAAATGAGGTGGGGATCAATGTGACACTTGCAATGTGACCATTAGCTGATCTTTTATGCTTCCCCAATTTTAATATTCCAGCAATCCCATGCCTACAACAAAGCACGGTATCCTACTTAGTGAGATCTCATGATAATCACCTGGTTTCAGGAAATGCCTGTCCAAATGGCAAAATCCTGAAAAGCTCTTTGTTAAAGAGCTCTTTTTTTTAGTGGCCATAATCAAGGTCTCCCTTTATGTTCCTGGTCTCACAGAGTCCATGGATTATAAAGGGGATTAACCTCTTCAATTAGGATATTGCCCTTACACCTGGGCCATATAGGCACCCTGATTATGGCCTCCCTGGACTTGGGTAGTGCCATGTACCCCCACAAAGAGCTTACAGTTCCAGCAGACCCATGGACAAAGGTGATCTACAGTATGTAACCTGAAGGTAGACAGGTGTCATCTAACCCAGACTAAATAGTATACCAGAACCACTGGCTCCCAGAGAGGTGATCTCTATAAATGGTAAAGGTAGGTTTCTCACAAGTGGTGAATCTCTGTCCTCGGTTATCTTCTCAGCAGCCGGGTTGGCTAATGCTACCAGCTACTTGTGGTGGTATGCCAGATAAGCAGAGAATGATTAACTTTCAAATGAAGACAATCACAGAATTCCTTTGGTAGGTTTCTCACAACTGGTGAGCCCTTGCCTCCAGTTGTCTTCTCCATAGCCCAGGTTGGCTGATGCTATCAGTTCCCTGAGGTCATGGGGAACAAAATTCCCTACCCACAGAGTCCCATGCAGGTAGAAAGCATTGAATGATTTGGTGCTGCCTGGTGCCACAAAGGGATTGTTATTAACACTGCTATCACTACCTCAGTACCATGATCTCAGTATGATATCTCACGTTGGCTTCAGTGGACCAGAGCCCTGATTGCCGCCTGAGAACGTTACCCCTCTCCACGAAGAGGATGCCAAGGGTTGGATTTTGGAGGGGTCCATTCATATCTAACTTCATATCATGAACTTATGAAGTAGGAGTGACACTAGTGCCACTTAATGTATATGGAGTTCTGAAATGATATATGGTAATATACAATCAAGAAAATATGCAAAACTTGTGAAGTTAATTTTGTTTTAGAGTATGCAACAGTGACATGAAGGCTGTGTAAAATATTTCTTTACTTTTCAGTTTGACAGTAATAATTAGTGAATGTAGGATTTGAGGTTCTCATTGTAGTGAGTATGAAGACGGCTGTTGTCTGAGTTGTACTGTCATGTAGTCTTGTAGAAGTTTGCTTATGTTTCGGAGGTTTTTCTGCCACCATTGTCTGAACAGACTAGTGAATGATTGGAACTTGGGATGTGAAAATTTGTATGGCGTTAGATCTTGAACATACCTACAAATCATGTATGAAATATTTGTAACTCATCGGTTACCAACATTTCAGTGGAGTGAAATTTTGAGGTTATATTTGACAAATTTAAGGTAGATGGAAGTTTTGTGGTATGTAATGTAACATTTGCAGTTACAGGTTGTAAATTCTTACATGTTCACCAGAATTTGACCTTTTACTGTAGGTAACAGTAGTAATTATGGTAGCTTAGAGACTTCCCACCCAGTTATTGTGTAATGTAGGATTTTACTGAAAGTGCCTGTTACTGTCTGATTTTAACCAAAACTGGAATGCAGTGTCAAATTTGAGTAAAACTCCCCAGTATTAAAATCATTAAAAATGAAAACCTCTTCAGCTGTTCTCAAGTTGTTTTATGTACACAAGTGGATGGAGCGATTTTTAATGTGGTCCAATTGGGATAGATTCTTATGATTCATGAACTTTGTTGCATTTCATTGCTAGATTAAAGACTTACATTAACTTTATATAACGTTAACAGCCTCAAAATCTGTAGTTCATTACTATAAATCTGTGCAGTAGAAAAGTAATCTTTATGAGCTGTGTCTGGAATTATTGGTGTTTCATATTTCTGTTTAACACAGTTATTTACCCCCTAGATAAAATAAAACTGCACAGTACATATCCCTTATATTTATGATCAATATAAAGTCTGAAATAATTCTTTTTGTGCATACTACATTGTTAATGAGCATTTCTTCTTTCCAGTTTTCTTCCCCCCCCATTTATAATGACAGGTTTACAATTTAGATGGGTTTTATTGCATTAGCATATCAAAAATCTATTTCATATGGAATTGAGTCTGCACTTTTTAGAATTTGTGTTCTGTTAATTCAAAATAGGAGGGATATTTCAAATCAGGTATGGTGGTTCCTACCAAATACAGAACAGAGTGGTAACCATTTGGCCATGATGTTCAGTCTCTGGAGTATGGCAAATCTTAGAATGGGTCTTTTTAAGTTTGAGTCCTGATACATTACGTGCAGCTGGTTCATAGAGTGAATACATAATAGAGAGGTTACATGTATGTCTGTCAACATGCTTAATCATACAAACCACTGAACATATTTCACTGAAATTTGGTATTGGGTGGAGGTCCACTTAAACTCATCTGTCAGATTTTATTTTGATATGTATTGATGTTCAAACTTCTGATCTGTGCGAAGTAATATTGAATTGTCTAATATTGTGGATGTTTATTTCAGATATAACCTAGAACTGAAGACAGTTCCTGGTCCAATCAGACATGCTCTTGGGGTTGTATTAGCGGAGAAACCTGAGCTGAAGGCAGTGCTTATGGGCACAAGAAGAACAGATCCCTACTCTGCGATGATGAATTCTTTTCAGGTGCAATATCTAATATGTTTTCAATTATGTGTTTGCAGTGACAGTACTGACATATTTGGTTTAAAATTCTGAAACATTGTTTCAGTGTGGTGTGTATTTAATTAATTTCTCTGCAGTCTATACTGGTAATGTATATAGTGTCATTAGCATTGAAAAAAATTAATATCAAAGGCAATGAGGTACGCAGAATTAAAAAATTGAAAAATACATATACTCTAAACTGGAATAAACTTTTCCACTATTGCAGTTTATTTCCTTTTCATTATAGGTGATAATTCTGTTGAAATAGGCTTGAATTCAACTGAGGTTGCTGTCTATCCTGACTGAGGTTTTCTAATGTTTTTCTCAGTTGTTCAAAATGAATGTCAGGAGCCTTGAAGTAGGCCACATTCACCTCTTGTCAAATCCATAACACCTTCCCATTCATGATCAGCTTTCCATCTCATTTGACTTTGTGTAAGCTCTGGAGTTGAAACATTGTTAAATTGCATAAGAATAATGTATCATGTAATTAAAACATTTTATAAGTTATATGTTATGGCAGAATCTGGGATTACAGAAACATCCATACATTCTTGGTGATTGGGTAAACTTGTGTTCTTAACACATGACCTCTCATTGCTGTCAACCTCTACTGTTTATGTTCTGTTGCAGATATATCAGTTCTTCATAAAAACCAGCTTTGAATAAATGTAGGAGTATCAGAAGAGGGAAAAATATTATTACATAGCTGGATAGATAAAAATTTTAGATTCTTAGATTGGTTTGTAAGAAATATAGCCTGTCTTTACGTCCTGGTCAGGCAGTCCCTTCTACAAACAGCATACAAAAGTTCTTTCTGTCTGTAACAGACAAGTAATTGCAAAAGTGTGGGAACAGACAAACTAAGGTTTGATGTTTCAGATGACAGACTCAGGCTGGCCTCAAATTATGCGTGTGAGCCCATTGCTGAACTGGAGTTACCAAAGTGTGTGGACATTCCTCCGGGACCTGTCAGTACCCTACTGTAGTCTCTATGATGAGGGGTAAGTCAATGGGTATATGTTACCAGAATTATTTTTAATTATAAATAATTGAAACATTGAGTTATACTTCAAAGCGTGGTACTACATAAAGTGATTATTTGCCAATGAGGCAGTTTCTGCTAGGCCTGCCATAATATGGTGTGATGGATTTTAAATTGCGTAAAATTTATGTTTGCAGAGTGGTTCATAACAAAAATTGTGATGTTCTTATCAGTGCTGTGACATTGTAGCCTATATCATACACCCCTGGCTGATTTTGATTTAGTTTGAAATATAAATTTATTTAATTGATTAAACACCTACTTATGAGAGAATAAGGGATAGTAGCATCTTTTGTTATAAAGGAAGTGCAACTTAAGTGTTTTATAGTTGAAGTGTTGACTTCCATGTACTAAATTTGGGTTAAGCCTTTATTGGTTAATATTTGTCATGAAGAAGATGCTACAATTTTTAAACTTTATGTTTTACGGATGTCAGCAGAATCTAATATCTCAGAACCTTCGAGGTTGACCTTCATGATACTGCTGAATGTATAGACCATTGAAACATTTTGTAATGTATTTCTTTGGTTTTAGATAGTAGTCAATCAACCAGTCAGGAGCAGGAAAAATGTTATTAAAATTGGATGGTTTATGGATTGAACCATGGTGTTCAGCAGACACTTTGTATTTGATTTCTTAAAGTGGCAGTCACTCATTAACACCACTTCGAATTCAGAAACTTTGTTAGAAATTCAAGTGTAAAAAAATTACAATTAAACAATATCGGGTGTCATTTATGTTCTGATGTCTACACTGCCAATATCTTCAATTCAGTCATTTACGCTTCACTCGGATAGTGTTGTTCAGCTGCTGAGGCAGTTTAAATCATCATTTGTGGATCCAAGCATCTGCTGGTGCCCTAAACTTACCTGACATAACCTGTACCAGCAAATCATCCCAACAACTTTAATCAATCCCCATGATAAACCTCAAGCAACAAATCCTCCACTGTGACATAAAGAAGAGAGTGGCAATTATCAATGCCATCCAAAAGGCACGCCAATACATCAACTGGTTACAAGCCTTTGCAGTCAAACATTCTAGGAGTATGTGACAAAAGATGGTGGTACCATAGAGAATATTTTCAGTACTTTCTTATCTTAGGTACAGAAGTCTCTCTTGGAAGTATTATTTAATTACAGCTTTATGAACATCCTGACAACCAGTTGAATATTTTGAAGGGTGGATGAGCTTATATGGAAAGACAGGAGCACATCTGTTCATCAGTCAGGATAGCTGGCCTCTGGGTCAAGATTTGGACCCAGAACCTTCTGGATACAAAGCAGGAGTGCTAACTGCTTGACCATGACATTTGGTGTGGTTGTATTGAAATTATCATCCACATTGAGCTGAAGTTCAGCTATGTCAGTGCAAGTTGGGTTCCAAAATAACATGAATGAGCAGATGGAGATGTTTGTTGAGGTGTGCACATGGCTCCTGAATTTTCTGAAGAAGGGCAAGGAATTCTTATTTCTGATCATAACCTGTGATGAGACATGTTCATCATATTTCTGAAACCAAGCATACCAGCAGGGAGTGACAACATTAAAATTTGCTTGTACCCAAGAAATTCAGAACACAGCAGTCAGCAGGGAAAGTGATGGTCTTGTTTGTGTTGACTTGTTTTAGAGATAAAACACTAATTGTACTATACTACTGTAATCTATTTCAAGACCAAAAGGTGCGTATGACTGTCCGAAGTGACCATTATCTTGCATAATAATACCTTTCCACCTTCTGCCCAAGTGACACGCAGTACTCTTGATGAATTAGGGTGTGAGTTGCTGCTTTACCCTCCTTACAGTCGGTGTATGTCCTCATGATTTCCACCTGTTTGGACCATTCAAGATTCACCTGGGAGGCTGCAGCTCAACACCAACAAGTAGATAGGGCCAAAAGCAAAAATAGTTCTTCACTGCTGCAATCCACAAATTATATGAAGGGTGGACCAAGTGTACTGCAAAACAAAGACAATACACAGAAAGGTGAACATGGTTTCAGCTGCGTATTAAGCCTATAGACATCCAGAGAAACAAAAGTCCAGGTCAAATTTGAACCCTTTTCATAGATTGTGAGGCAGCTTTATAATTGCATAGTGTCTGTACATAGCTTTCGATTTGATGGTGATTGTTAATGAGCTGTTGTAGCTAAGCATGTGAATTTTATATGGAGATGAATTATAAACATATTACAGATTTTCTGAGAAACAATCTTTGTATGCTAAGAATTACAGAAATGATTAAGTTGCAAAAATTTGATGTTGCATCTGGCAAACATAGTGTGATCAGAATCTGAACTAGTAGAAATTATGCACAAATGTGTCACAGAATTGTGTAATTACTAATCTATCTTACTGTATAGATCAAATCACTTGAAGGGCATATAAGTTGTACCCAGAAATTTTTGATGTTAGTTGGATGATATTTTTGTGCCTAACCCTTGTAGGCTTTTAGAATGAAGATCAAGACTACGTAGCATGGCCAGCAACTGTTTGAAAGCTGTCTGTCAGGGCTAAGAGAATACCCCTCCCCTCATAAGTTTTGGATTTGGACTAAACACCAATGAAAATTGATAAATTTAGTTTTTGTAAATTTTGCATTGTTATGCAAAATAGCCTAGTTTCTTTATTATTCTTAGAATCCACTTTGAAATGGAAGTTTGATATTGTTGTTGATATTCTTACCTACAATATGCCACTCTGTGTAACAGTTCTGACTTCACTAGAAATTTATAATTCATTTGTTTTTGTAGTGAACCTGAATCCATTTTGTGTATCAGATGAATAATTAAGTGTTATCAGTAGCTGCTGTAACCTGTGAATGTCTTAAAAGAATATTTGAACTTATCTGTTTGAATGCTGTACACTTCTGCAGAGCCACTCTTTCCTTACCGTCAGTGATATTTGTTGCAAAAGAAGTATTTATTTCATGGAAAAGAAGCTTCCTTATCACATGATAAGTAGTGACAATGATAGTGTGTGTATATATGTTGTGTGTGATGGTAATGTTAATGAAAATCGTGTCTATAAGCCTTATAAATCAGACTTATAATCATAAGATGTGATAAGGAAGAAAAAAGATATACCCATTAAAATACAGTAATAAAGAAAACTAAAAGTATTCACCATAGAGCATTACAGAAGCTTGTAAAAATGTATAACTTAAATGATTGACTGCTTCCTTCTATATCCTTTCCAGTTTATCATTCATCAGTCATGTTATCATAAGATAGCTATACCATTTGACCTACTTATGTCATTGTTAAATAAAGCATGAATAAATATAGAGGCCACTTGGAAGATCTAGATATAGGTGGGAAAATAACATTAAAATTGCTCTTACAGACAAATGAATGTGAGGGTGTATACTGAACTTGCTAAGGATAGCACACAGTGATTGTTTTCATAATGAACATGTGTGTTTTATGAAAGTGAGAAACTTTATTAACCATCTGAGCAATTATCAACAACCATATAATTTATATTTTAACCTGTGAATGTTTATTTATGCTATGTCTGATTAAAGATCAGGACCCTATCTCATATTGAGGTTCTTCCACCTGCTCATAAGCATTCCTACAAATTTGACATGGCCTCACAAGTTGATATAGTATGGAAAACTTGCATGTGTTTCTACATAGCTGTTTTAATGCACTTGTGGAAAAACATTTGTCATGCCTCAGTGTAATGAAGTCCAGGGCCAAATCTAAATTCTAAAATACTTCAGATTTTCCCTCATTTGTAGTCAAATTTCAGTGACCCCAGTAGTAAATTCTGTCTGTGTAAGATTTTTGTTACCTTAATATTCAAAATATGTTGCCTTCCAGAAAAACTTCATATAGGGAATTTCACTGATATATGAAAAAAGGAACCACTTATAATTGGAATTTATTGTAACTGACGTGTGTTGTGTTCAGAAAGGTCCAAAAATAGTGCCCCATAAGGTTTATGTCTATTCTGAATTTTGTATGTAGTGTGTATGACCAAGAATGGCATGACTTCTTCCTTTTATTGATTTTAGATTACTGGTTGCAACTGTGTTGTGTTATTGACTTTCCCATTTGGTGATATATATATATGCCACTTGTTTCTTGAGTGGTTATTTTGCCAGTGTTTATTTATTCATGTAATTGATATTTGAATGTCAGAGTTTACATTTCTTAAGCTGGTCATGCGATCTCATAAATTTGAAACACAACGATAAACATGTTGCCAGCTATGCATTTCATTAGGATAATTGTGTGTCGGGCAAAATATTTAAAATTGTGCTATAATTGGTCTTTTATTTTCTTAATCATTGTAAATATTGAACGTTCCTTGGTGCTTCACTGACCTTAATAATTGTTATGAATTATTTATGGAACAGCCTCTGTTAGAGTGTGACTTTAAGGTTGTATAGAGTGTATAGTTGTCAGGAGCATTGCATGACATGATACAGATCAGTCGTAAGGTTCCTATGGCGTTGACATGCCACACACACATTCATTATTGATTGTGTCATGTTGGTTTAAACACCTATTAGACAAGAAAGCTGTGGTCATACCATATTAACCTACATATATAAGTCAGAGTGAATGCTGTGGTCTAGTGTAGTATTTTTCAGAGACTAGTGAGAAAACATGTCTATTGATCTCCCACTTTTTAAAATTTTTAGTTTATACTATGTGAAGTATTTATGGTGGCATGCATGCATTATGGAGACTTGTGTATAGTGAAGAATTGATTTGTCACATGTTAAACTGATTTTGATAATGGTGAATCAATTAGTATGGGTCAGGTGAAGAATCGCAAGTGTCGTGAACCTGATTGGCTGCGTGACCTGGAAGGTCGATTGTGTTCAGTTATTGTAATAATCAGCTTCACAAGTACTGTAATTTCTTTGGTGTTATTCACTGATTCAACAATATTTTCTCTGTCTGTTGAATTGTCACCAGCCATTTGTGTGATCACAGATGTGAAAAATTTGAATGGCACTACAAATTGTCTGTGGACATCTTGCCGTCAAAGCTGCACTGCAGCCATTTACAATTGTTCACAGATATATGTAAACTATACATTCAGTTACACAAATGTAAATAATACATTCAGTTTTGCAGCTGATAATAGTACTTTCCCATTGTGGAGTTCAGAAGAGAATGGCTTTTACACAGATGTGAGGAATGAGACAGAAACAAATTCCAGTTTAATTGAATTTGATGATAATGTGAATGGTTCATTGCCATTGTATGTAAATGTGAATGGATGTGGCTATGAACCTGAAGTGTCATGCACAAATTTTTATCAGCAGTATGGAAATGTTGGTATTTCATTTCATTGTGAAGTCAGCTTCAATATGGATCCTCAGATAGTGATACCTGACTCACCACTCAACATTGACACAGATAAGACTGCTCTGATAAGTTACCTCATATTTTCCTTAATGCCATTAGTTTTCTTTTTCGTTTGCTCTTTCTATGCTTACTGGCGGAAGTTGTTCAAACCAAAACCAAAGAAAGTTTTACATCTGTATGCGAAAAAGAAACAAGTGAAGAGATCTGAGACATTTTATGAGAAGAAAGTAAAGGAGATGGATATGTTGCGAGAAGCAAATAGACCAGATTCCACAGCAGAAGTTTTGAGTATCAGGTCTGTTAAGGGTTCAGCAGATGGTAAACATGAAGTGCCTAAAAATTCCTGCCCATCATTTATCAATGTTCCAGTGTCAACCTCTACAGCGGTGAATATCCATGTATCTGACCAGGAGCAATTCTTGTGATTGCCACTTTCAGTAAGAAGTAACTGTCTCTTGTATTTATTAGATTTAATCCAAAGACCATTTACAGTTTCACAATAGTGGTGGGGGGGGGGGGGGGGGAAGTCTGATAAACACCTAAGCCCAAACACATAATTATCAGTTAATTCCGAATACATTATAACAGCAAATGTAATATACAGCTACTAAATAACAACATGGTACAGCTTCTTCCTTTAGCAGTTAATAGTTACTCAACAGATCAAAATATTCCCTGCTTTTATGGCAAAATTCAACCATTGGTCCCTGTTCTCACTCATTTCAATCCAGTTTGTACATTCACATTCTGTTCTGCAAGATTTATTGTAATATTTTCCTCCTAAGTGGCCTCTTACCATGAGTTCTGCCCAAAATTTTGTATAATTTCTTGTTTTCTTTAAAGCCTGCTGCATGGCTGACCCATCCAATTTCATCCTCTACAATGTAATTACAATATTTGTTCATATGAAAAAACGTAACTATATTTCTCCTGCTACTCTAAGTGTGGAAGAATATGGGTTGAAGGTAGGCATATGAGAATGTACTGAGGAAATGTTCAGGACCTACAAGAAATGAAGTAATGGAATTGAGAAAATTACACAATAAGGATCTTCATAGTTTGTAACCTTATAATGGGGCATACTTATTGTAGGTGATATTCAATAATTGGCATTGATTTCTGTATGTATGACTGTATTATATTACAATTACATGTTTTGATATGTAAATGTCACTTTCAGACCTTAAACCTGTTAATTCACTTATTCACTCACTCTATGGTGCAGAATATTCTTTGGAAAAGTCAGTTGTACACAGTGTTTAAAATAATGTTTAAAACTTGTGTAAAATGATGTATTGCACTTAGGAATTAAAAAAAATCAGGTGTGAGTCATGAAGATGACATTTTTGTGTTGAAAAATGTCATAACTCAGTATGTGTAGTACAAAAATTGGTGTGTAGACTGAAATCAATGCTAATTAATGTTCATAGTTTATAATTTGTTGTTTTATTGTGGTGATTAAATAAAAGATAATGATCAGGGTATGTAACAACCATGAGTATTACACAAAATATATACAAAGTTCTGGTTGGGAAACCCCATGGTTCAGTGGTTACTTCAGAATTTAGTTTGGCATAATTTCTAGGCTTTTGAATTGATGAATGTGTTCTGGTTTATTGTGCCTCACCCAACAGTTGTATTGGGAGACAGACATGACCTGACATGGGAGTGGCCACATCTCTGCCCCTGTATGTGTCACTTCTAGGCAGCAAGGGATAGGTAGCCTGGAAGTGCTAATGTATCATGTGGTTTCATTTTTTCTACACAGACTTTGTATAAAGTACATGATGTTAACATTTGGGTGAGGGTCTGTTTTATTTCATTGAACGTTTGTTATATTTCTTACAGATATGTATACTGAAAGCTGTGGGTCAGATTTAAGTTTGGTCCATATTTATCCAATAAAAATAGTGCTACAGGCAATTTACTTTTGTCAATATTGATTGACTGAAACATGTACTGTATGAAGTTCAAATCAGTATAATTTTTACAAAAATATGGCTTATGTTACAAAAGGTTGCTACATTATGTGAAGTATAAATCTCAAAAAGGTCTACATGATTTATCTGAAACATATTTACATGGTGCATATTGAATGAAATTATAGGGATATGTTATTTCTGACTGTACAGTGTGATTAATTTTACGGTAGATTTATATCTGGCATTTATATTGGTATGATGAGCAGTGGTGTATGCAAAATTATAGAGAATGAATTTGGAAAATATTAGTGTATACACCTTTCCATTTGTGTGCATGTGTGTGTGTGTAAATGTATTGTGCGCTGAAAACCATTTGAAGGAACTGTTGCAGACCATTATGAGATTCATATAAATTTTGATCTAAACTAGCGTGGGGGAGGATATGTTGGACTGGGCAAAAATAAAATCTTCCTGGTAGCTTTTAGCATGGACTGCCTGACAACTTTCATCGAAGACAGTCACATGATTTTGATGGATAGAGAACCTTTCTATTACATCCTTACTTTGTTCTACCAGTCTTATATTAAAAATTAGTATGCACTGGAGTATGTAGTCACTTGCCATTCAGTGTTTATGGTGTCTTTTAGGTTGTGTATTGAAACTTCACGTTTGTTACAGATACACTTCACTGGGTAGCAGCCGTAACACAGCCCCCAACCCTGCACTGAGTTATGTTGACAGTAATGGGACTGTCCATTACTGCCCTGCCTACATGCTTCAGGATGGTGCGAGTGAAAGAAATGGGAGACACTGAAAGGTAAATTGTGATTAACATTGTTGCTGTCTGTTATGAAAATAGATTCCCTGTTTTTGAACTCCTGAAAAAATGAGGTGGCATTTGTACATCTAGTGTGTTTGACATATATTCAGGCAATACCCAGTTCAGATCCAGACCAGAGATGGGCTATCCCATCGAGGTTTTTTTGATTTTACACACTTTTGTCAGATACCACAGTAGAGTCTCAAATATTTTACTGCAGAATTAGTAAGTGCCAAGGTGTGTCAGTACCCGGAGTGCTGAATTATTTTCTGTGATTGTTTCTCATTTGCTGTTTGGAAAATCATACATGTAGGTTCACTGTCACTGTCACTAAAACTGTTACCAGATGTCTTTTCTGTGAGGTTTCTAAAATGTCTTCACTTAGAGGATACCACTTACATTCTCTCAGGAAATGGATGCACATTAGTTCCATTGCTGAATTTATACACTCTGCTACGGGTGCTGTTTTGTGTCTTGTAATCCCTCTGCAATAAATTTGTTCATAGTGAAGGCTGTTGTCATTCCAGGGCCTACCTTGGTATGCCTACCATAAACATTTTGTTATTTCATTGCATTTCTTGCGACTCTTGATGTCCTGTTGTGGGAGGTATTGCTTTAATGAATGTTTCTTTTTCCATGTATTAATTGACAACCCCTTGGTTGCAAGGTACAGATCATCTCACCATCTGCTATAGACAGACTCCCACACACGTTGTGGTTAACACAGAATTTTAGTGAGAAAAAATCTTTGTATAAAGAAAAGGAGGTGTGAGAAGAGTGAAAAATTGTTTGAGGACATGAGCTGAATTAAATTGAATCGTGTCCAGGTGAGGGAGATGTTGGTATTAGTGAGGTACAGTCACTTATATTGTGATACACTAAACAAGATTTTATTCAGTGCTTACCAGTTATTGGTAATTGATAATGGTTACTTTTTTGCAATAGGAGTTACCAGTTATAATTATGGATCTGCATACTGTTTCATCAGCTGAAGAACTAGAGCAACTTGTGGCCATCGCTTTTGGTCCAGAGGGTCGAGCAGTGATGGTGCAGCAACCTACTGGTCAGTTTAACATTACTCGTAGCGGCTACAGTATTTTAATGTCTGTCTACCCAGAGCCTGACCCCAAGAAGCCAGCACAACGTATCCTCATTGATTCTGCCAGAAGAGTGCTTGAATCCCTGGGAGATGGTGTGAAAAGTTTTATAATAATGACATCATCACTTCTGAAGTATTGTGAATCCCTTGACAATCCAGTACGTGTTGCAAGACAGGTAGGAGCACTGGGAATGCAGTTAAATGTATTTCATTCCCAAAGAGCAGAACTTCCTGTGGTTACTGACAGTGTTCTGAAAGAGAGAATTGTTTGCTTTGAAACAGTTGTTCATACTTTCTTTTCTACTCGATTCCCAGCCCCTGTTAGCAATACCCTTTCCTTGTTATTGTGTCAGTGGATTCTTTCTAACATGGGCAATACTCTGGAGTTGAAAATGCAGTCTTATTCGCAGCACACACTGCAGAATTTACTAAAAGATTTTTCAATGCTCTGTCAGTACAAGAGTGGGGGATCTAGACCAGTTTCCGAGTCTTGCATCCAACAAGGCTACAGAGTGTACCAACCTGCTGTTAATCTGACAGTGTCTGGTCCATGCGCTATACAGTTCTTAATGCTTGGTGATAGTGACTGTCCAGATAGCGGTTGTTTTGATGATATTGACATTCAGAGTGAAGTAGAGAGATTTCTTCTTAGTCTTGAGAGACAAGGCTGCGAAGATGAAAAAATTTTACTTGTGACATCGGCAGTATTGTCTGATCTAACATTGTTTCGTTTAAGACGTTTAAACATTGCGATTCTACAAGGAGTCCTACCAGAAGAAGTCAGTTACATATATTCAGCTTTATTTCATTTCCAGCAGGGTGATTTAAAAAGAACAATAATCAATGTAAAACCTGAAGTGGACTGTACATGGTTGGAGATCCCAAATATTTATCAACTTTTCCTGCATGCACCAACATTGGAACTGCGTGCTGAATATGCCTGCTCCTGTCAGAGTGCCATCAGACTTTGCATTGCTGCTGCTTCTCATGCAGTGATGACTGATTTCAGGCCCTGTGTAATGAGAGCTGGAGGATGTTTTGAAAGAATCCTTGAAATGCATCTTGCATTCAAATGTGGAAAGAGCCTGCATGATCCTCTGGCATGCAGGGAGGCAAATCGTGTGGAATTATTAGAATGGCATAAACAGTACCAAGTACTTTCTGACAAGAATTCACAAAGTATTGCCACTGGAAGTGACACTTGCAGAAAGAAAAGTGGGAGTCAGGTAAAACATTTTTGTGAGGTTGCTGTTAACAGTATTGTCTGTTGTACCACAGATCACGTTCTGTGCAGTCTAAGTGAAGCCTGCGTTGGGCTCGATGAAGATGTGGTAGGGGCGATCGTGAAAGCTTTACTTGCAATACGGAGAAGATTACCTCATCCTGACAAGATGACACAGAGTTCTGCTTTGGAACCTGTGGGCATGAAACTTTGTATTTTGCAACATTCACTGTGTACTGCTGCTAGTCTGCTTAAAGTGTGTGGCATCATACAGACCAGGAAAAAGTTGCCACCATAGTGGTGGACAAAGTGGCACCAGAACAGATTTTCTCTTACTACCTATATATATCTTTGTCAGTTGTTACCTCACCAGGGTTCCTTATTTGTTAATCACCACTCCTGAGCTGTGCGACAGACCCAACATGCCAGTATGTTATCACAGTCCTCAGTAAAGTTCTGCACAAGTCTCGGCCTGGTCCTCGTAGCACAGATAATGTTTGGGTCTGGGCAAAATTTGAGCCTGGTTCAGACAATAGCAATCAAACATTATATAGAAAACTTTCAGCAGCCATTCTTTATTTTGCAAAGAGGAATTCTAAAATTTTGCCCTGTGCAGACCTCTAGTCCTCTGTTGGGACTCACTGCAGACCTGATATTTGCCATGCAGGAATTTACAGGGTTCATAAAAATGTAGTAACACATGGAAATGGGGTCACTATACCAAGATACAGAGCAAGAAATGCTGATTCCCCCTTCCTCACACACGTATAATATAGATATATGAATGAATTACATGTAATAAGAAAACATTACAGGGTTTATGGATAATCTGACATTTGTAAGAAACTTAATCATAAGGTCTTTCATTTGCATCCATACAAAGTGAAGTTTTCCATTTCTTTTCTCTCACACAGATGTAATAATAGTTACATTTGTTCTATAATATTTAGTGAAAGAGCTTTATAATTAACTAACATGAAGAAGTTTTAAATTTGGTTTTGCTTTTTCAGGGTCCGCAGTGGCCACGCAGTCTGAGGCGTGGGCCTTGTGCTGCTTGGTCACTGGGACCGTGGGTTCGAATCCCACTGAAGCCATGGATGTTTGTCCGCGTTTTTCTCTGTTGTGCTGTCCTGGTACAGGTAGAGGCCTTGCGATGGGCCGATCCCTCGTCCAAGGAGTCCTACCGAATGTCTATAGATCAAGCCAACGAAAAGTTGGTACCCGCAGTGCTCAGGCACTTGAAGTACGGGTCGTTCCCAGTATCCAGTTTACTTTTTCAGATTATAATATGCTGCTAAAAAATGTAACAGCGTCTTTCATCAACTTCAGTTGCTATGAAAGCTTCATATATAACGAGTCTAGTTTTCATCAAAATATTAGGAATAGCTTTAATTTTTTGTTCAGTCATGGTGGTACACACTGTATGGTGCTAAGAATAGCCATTATTATTTTTATGGACAGGTGCTGAGAAGCAAACATTGACAGATTGTTTTGAATGCACGTAACTAATTGTGTATGGATGAAAATGAGAGGCATTTCAAGAGCTTCACTTTCTGCAATAAATTACAGGCTTGTATCTTTCTTCACGTAAATTTATCATGTCAGGTCAATGATAAAATTTGAGAGGGACATTTAAAAATTGGGTTGGGTGTATTGGTTTTGCACTTTACTTAATGTGCCTTTGTGGTATGCATTATTCTGCTATATAACACTGTGCTGTTTTTCTAAGTGTCGATTAAGTCAGAGCTGAACCTGATGTAAGGTCTTAAATATTTTGTTTGTTAGGAAAGGGTTGGTAGATAAGTAGATTGTAGTCCTACTTTCTGTGTCTCCCTGCAAAGCTTTCTTAAACTTACCTTAAAATGGTTATATTTTTATGATGTTTTGACTTAATATGTATGGTGATTCATGTGACAGAGTATTTTATTGTTAGGAATCTAGAACCAAAATCTGCACCAATAATTATATGTATATAAAACACGTGGTCAGGTCATAATAAACTTTGTGCAATTAAAATTGTTTTATTTTACTTATGTGACTTGTATTGGCCAGTGCCATATTTTTTACTGTTATTCATCTTCTGGCATGCGACTGTGGATTTGTATGTTTGTGTAACGAACACATTTTAAGATGCTACATAGTATCCACTTACCTTTGGGAACTAATAGAATTCAATTTCGGATTCATGTAAAGCAGATGTACAGGAGCTATGAAAACGTGAAGTAAATTCTTCCTGTAGATGTGCCAAAATCACATCCATGTCAGTCCAATGGTTTGGGTGATTGAATGTGCCGGAAGATGAAGGGACGTGCATCGCCTCCTACTTACAAAATCTCTTTTTCTCTTTGGAATTTTACATTTTAAGGTAACACGTAAAAACATATATTAGGATATTTATTATTTTGAGGAGGATGGCACATGGTGGCGGATGAGAAGCTCCTGCCATCTATTGGCAAGAATCTGTACTATTATGAATGGGTACGTAAGTGCCTACAAGATACAAGCATACACACAAGAAGCGGCCTCTTTAGATGTTTTCCGACCAGAATATTATGGCTTTCTCATTTTCTCCATGTGTGCCCATTCTATCCTCCTTGATTTGCCGTAGCGATATTAAGCAATTTATTTAATTTTTTTGTTTCTACTCATCCTTGGGCCCACATATTCTTTCAACACCTTGTTTTCAAACATCCTCAAGTTTTGTTTTTCTCTCAAGAGTTTAATGCACTGTCGTAGGGCCAGATTAATTTGTCTGCCGTCGTCGTCCCTGTAATTTACAGAGCTTTGTTTCTGAATGCGCTGTGTGTACGCGCGTGCAGTTACAATAAACTCGAATATCTGGTTTTCACAGTACCGTTGCGTGTTCTGGATTCTTTAATGCATCTTAAAGTGCAAAGTGCAACTCACAGGAGGTCACGAAAGGACCTGTCTACACATTCACACAACGAAACTCCCAAAACCAGTGCACAGCCTACGTTTGTTCTGCTGATTTGATGACTTTTAGCGAAGACGATGGCTGTTGAGATTTTTTCACCGTCATCATAATCATTAATTGATGTTTCCATTACGGTGGGCCTTCGCCATTCGTCTTTGTCCTCCCATAAAGCCTCTTTCTGTATCTGTGTCAACTGTTTACCTGTTTTTCTTTGTATGTCTTCTTTCACCCGGTCTCTCTCCGCAGTGATCGCCTATTCTGTATTTTCATACAGGCCTGTTACGCGCGCGGGTGTCAAATTTCGTCTGAGAGCAAAGTGGCGAGGAGAATATCCGAACCTAAGAGAGATAAAGTAACAGAAGGATGGATAAATGCACATAATTAAGAGCTTCGTATGGTGTAGAGAGATAGATGGACGGGTTATGTAACACGCATAGAAAAAGGAAATAATCTTACCAGAGGCGGAGAGTTCATGTTAACCATGCTGTTACTCCATATACCGGAACAGCAGAATAAATAAGATAAAGTGCGTCGTTGGCCGGCTCCAGCCAGCCAGGTGCTCGCTGCGATCGTAAGCCTCAACTAGGTGGCTAACAACGCGTGGCTGGCTGAATGCATTTTATGTGATCAGTTCTGCTGCGTTCCAGTGTATGAAGCACCACTGAAGTGAGACAGAAGACTTTCTATTTTTAGTTTTTCAAAGTGTTGGCCTGCCGAACACGGCTAACACGGTTAACATGAATTTTGGACTTTTATTGTGAAATGTCACTGAAAGAGAACACGAGACCTAGACGTATGTTGACTCATGGGCTTCCTTTAGAGTAAAAAGACGCTTCCTTAATTCAATAGGTTGCGTTGTATCGCATGGCACGATGTTTGTGAATGACGAGAAATGGAGCGGTTGTGCCCTACATTTCCAGCAATTATCTGGAGGAACTGAATAAGACCACAGCGGCAGCGACTTTCGGTACCAGGCATAAGTGGGAGGGCGATGTCAGAAGAGTGGATGTAACAGGGGAAAAAAAGGACTTAAAATCTAATCGATTGAGCAGACCGGATAGTGGCCATGCATTTCGAACCATAAGGCCACGATCGTAGTTAACGCCGAGAATACAGCAGTAACAGGACAGCGACCGTTCGCCATTGTTTGTAGAACAACTGATGGCACATTGTCTTAAAATTTCGCTGACATCTGAGTCTTATCTGGCAATACGTTTCAGTTACAGCAAGGCAGCGAATTTTCAAATTTACGCAACGTTTTTCGATACTTCAATTGTAAGTACAATTTTGGGATGACAGGCTTATGACCTGTCCTTATAAAGCTTAATATGAGCTTTATGTGAGATATCGTGCGTACTGTATCGATAGGCTACAAAATCAGATTTTGCCAACAACTTTTACTGCAAATTACTGAACGTACACTTAACCGAAATTCGGAGTTGCGAACAGAAAGAGACCTCTTTATCCTACATTAATTTCTGGTGCAAAACGTATATTATTTAACAATGACAGTGCTTGCCGCTGGAATCTCAAATTAGTAAATGAAATTTCTCTCTTTTCTCGGATGTTGACCCAAGCAAAAATATGCAGCTTAATTTCTGATCCACCACATGGAAGATGTTCATGCCTACCAACCGAACATGATTAGCTGAGATATCGCCTTGATAATGGAAGCAGCAAGGACCTCTGAAACATTGGTAAACTTTTACTAGACTACACCGCGCTACAACCCAGAAGACAGCAATACAATTAAACATCAAATCTGTGAAGCATGCGCCAAATGAAAAAGAAATATTGAAAGAAATCTGGAACGTGTTCATACATCTGTTGGCTATTGGCTGTTCTTAGTACTACAAGCCGACGTAATATATAGTCTATATATTTATAACAAAATAAATAAAACATCTTTCCATTTATATTAATGTAAAATTTGAGGGACAGTTAATTTGAAGATGGCTGTCTTCTGGATTGCATCGCCGTGTGTTCTGGCAGAAGTTTACTGACGTACTTGCTGCCTCTATTATCAGGGTTATGAGTACTCATCGCCGTGAGAACCTCAGATCCAACAATTAGTCTGTTTAGAATAAAGCGTTTAAAGTGTTCACTTTATTTGTAATAAGCTTAACTGTATATTAACTCGGCACAAGTTTAATGCAAAAATCTCGTCTGCTTTCACCAGCTTTCATATTCGCTCTCCAATTGTTTATTGCGGTCAGTTTCGGAGAGTTCAATGCAGGGAAATACCTGAAATTGTTTCAAGAGCAAATGATAAGAGAAATAATATATCAAGCTATGTATAAAGAGGCTGATATGACAAGATTATCACATATCAATGTTCAGAGTCTGCAACGAGATAGGCCACTTTTCTCGTATCAACATCCCTTCAGGCTTACGGCCCACATGTGTTTAGAAATTACATGAGTAAACACAATATAATTCCTGCTTGAATTCTGAAGGTGTGAATTCATGTCAAAACGACAGCAATTTTCATAAAGTCGTTCAAAAATATCTGGTACTTTTGGACTGTGCTGTTCTGGATTATAGCTGTTTGTAGTCATGTAGGTAGTTCAGAGTACCCTGAAGATAGAAACTGTAAGTTCATTCGGAAGGTTGGTAACCACCTACAAGACTACACTGAATCATAACCCAAAAGACCAGATTTAAAATCTTCATCGCCGTAAAAGGCTCTTGGGAAAATTCCCGGCCAGATAGACGCTAGGCACCCCTCACACGCAACCGCATGAGGGGATCTCTGTGATGTCACCACCCAGTCATACACCAGCCCATGCAGAAGGTCATTGACCTCAGACAATTCTGATGCTACTGGGGCTATTCGGAAAAGTCAAACTAATTGACGACTTAATACAATACTACTTGTGAGAGAGAACTCACAAATTGAAAATCTAGAGGCAATAACAGTGCATACATTTCCTAACATGTCTCTTTTCTGTATACGCAAGAATGGTGACCCACATTGAAGCAGGGCGGGATGGTATCGAGAAAGTGGTTCTGTAATCTCGTCTGGTCCCCACTCCACGCTGCAGGCATTATCCGGCAACCTCATCACAAATGACGTGGAAGTCGTTACATAAAACATACAAGAAGACTGAAGTAAGTCTAATTACAAATACTTGTATTCGCAAAGGGGCTGGTCACAGTCTCTCTCACTGGGTGCAGAGCGCACTAAATGCCCCTTCCGTATGATGTGACGGAACAAAACATGTAGTTATGCTGCTGCATGAACTAACTAGGTCAGGGTTGACCATGAAAAGTCCCGACCACGTTGCTAGAGTGTACTGATTCGTACCGATGCCAAGTCACATGGGAAATGCTTCTTCCTCTCCGCCTGTTTGAAGTCCTACCTGATGACTCTTTTCTCCCATGGTCCAGTGCCAGACTCAGAGGCGGGAACATAGATTGATCTGCAAGTTCAACTTACCTGATGCATTTCATTCCTTTGGGAAATTAAAATTCTGGATTATCGCAATTAATTTCCTATAGGTCTCATGCTGTCATTGTTACTACCAAGTTACGTTTGCCTTCTCCAACTGTCTTCTTACAGCTGGAGTCATCCCACCTTAAGAACTGAATTTTAATCCCCTTGATTGGACCTTACTTACCATAGACTCCCTTGATGTCGTTAATTAACTCGTAGTTTTACTTAAAGCAATCCTTATTGGTTACTCAACTGGAGTGCTGGGCCTCCAAAGAATTTATGCCACGGGAATGTCTCGAAGACCGGCCGGAATTAAAACTGGATACATCTCGAACTCAAGTCACGCGCGTCAGTCTCATTTCGGAACATATTAAGTTTGAATCCCGGCAGTGAACTGTCTTAACTGAGTTTCTTCTTGTCTTCCTCACTCAGCTCAAGTCTCTGTCCTCATGTTAATGTTAAAAACTTATTTAAGGACGCACCGTTCCTACAAATGATAAAGTAGCTTACCGTTAAATAAATTTCAAAGGAAGAAAGCAAAAAAGAAAGCACAGAAGAGGAACCAACGCCCGTAACACGTTTATTTTCGTGACGCTGTGTTCTGGGCCAGAGGGTGCACTGACCTCGTAAATGAACGTGTTCAACATTTCAGCGGACCACACGAAGACACTGGTCAGCTTGCTCCGGTCCAGAGGCTGTGTCACGCCCTGCGACCGGAGAAAGTGAAACGGTCCGCTTTAAATTTCCACGCGTGCTCCTCTGTACACTTGCGTGTTATAAATGTTCACAAAGAACATGCCTACAAGGTTACAATGTTGAGCAACGGGAAGCTGTTGACCGTTTCATTGTTTGAGGTTATCAACTTTAAATCGTCCTGAATTGTAAGTTTTGACATCAGACGCGGCGCGACACAAACGCATTTGAAATATAGTAGAGATGAAGAGTCACATCATGAAACCATGTAGGTGAAGTGAAAGCGAAGCTCCATGCATTCTCTTAGTTGGCATTGGATGTGAGTGTTCATCATGTTCCGGGCACCTAAGCCCGCGGGGCACACAATGAATAGAGACTGGGTGGTTCCTAAAACCGACCTGTAATAGAGGTGGTAGAATGGTACACCCCCGCAGGAAAATAATTCCAAGTTGTCTAGCCCTTAGCTGGTTAGTTTGGTAATGGATTAATATAATTGTATTTGCACAAGCATCAAAGTATATTTTATGAATATTAATGTGTTTTACATTCTATTCAGTCCAATTTTATAAACATACATCTACCCTTTCGGTAATCGAAACCTAGTCTCCCAGACCATAACCAGTCACTTCACTGACTGCGTTATCACAGATGTCCCCAGCGGTTGGAATGATTCCGCAAACAAAATAATCTGTTGGTATGTCGTTAAACAAAGTTCTGACAGTGAGAAACCGCTTTGTATCCTCATTTTGCCATCATGGCTATATGGACAAATGAAGACCCATGACAGGCGATGTGTCACGGAAAGACAAATGAGGATCGTTAAGGATATCAACCTGAACATTTTCTTGCTTAACCGAAGAAATCATCTCCAGGCAGCCAGTACTCTGCGCCGTTGAACAGTGTATCTGTGCTGGCGGATTTGAGAGCAGTGCTTTGCGGGCAAATGTTCCTGATTGAGGATGCGCGTTGCAAAGCTGAAATGTTTCAAACCTGATTACCGTATTCTCTTATTTATGTACTTAAGAATTTAAAGTCGAGCAAATGCTCTGTTTTAAGCACGATGCCGAAATGCGGTGGAGCGGTTCGACTGTCGGCGGGTAAGCTGAGGGCAGAAAGGACAACAACAGTGAAACGAGAGGTGAGGGGTTGTTTAAGAATGACGTGGTTGGAACCTGTCGTGCCCTACTTTAAGGCAATATTCGAACATTTTTCTGGAGAGACTCAAGAAGTTTATTCTGTCGGTCAAGACTTGATATCGAATGCGAAGCAGTAGGTATGTGATCGTTAGAACGAATTTTAAAGGCTTTCCGGTCTTGACCCTTTTAGCAGCAACGATGCGGTATGGATTCATTGGTGTCAGTGTTTCGAGCGCCTGTTTGTTTCTGTAACTTATTGTATTGTGTCATAAAAGGAAATGCATAGTTTTTGGAAGTGCGCACATTATAAAAGTAAAAGGCGAATAGCGTATACAAGGGTGAAGCTATTCCTGTGCTTGAGAACCACGCCATCAAGACTGGAGGGAAAGTTCCTTGCATTCTTGCCTTGACAATAAATGGAAACAAGAGGTCAGTTATGAGCTCCGGCCAGATCCTTTAGTTAAAAATTGTCACTTTTCTTTATGCTTCAACGTAAACGAACACCTTATGAGACCGATCATGTCTGTCTGTCTACCTGTCTGTCGTGTCTTTCAGGTACCCCCCAGCCGCCCCCTAGGAACAAGGCAACCCTCAAGGCGCCCCCAAAGGGTCATGTGAACCCAAGAACTTGCACTCTCAGGATGCTTCTTGCCCCACCTGGGTCTTCCGCATCAGGGTTTTTCCAAGTGGGGCTCTTTCCCCAAAGACATTTGCCCCCTTATATTTACCTCTCTTCGGGTCTCTGTCCACAAGATATGGTTCCCATAGCTTGCCCTCTCTGGGTTTTGTCGCCCAGAGGCTAGATCACCCTGGCCCTGGCAACATCGGGACTGCCCCCATAGTGGCTTGACCAGCCAGGGTGCTACAGCCCTTCTGGGGCATGCGTTCCTTAGGGATAAATTGTAATGTGCTGCAAAGAGTACGCCTTTCTGGTCTTGTTTATTTTAATTTCGTTAAAATAATTTTGAATTGAAATCCGTCCAGCACTCGTGACACAAGTGCTGACCGCCACACCGCGATGTTATATTCGTTCACTCAAAAATGGTGGACAGACAGCATACACAAAGAAATTACCGAGTGTTACAATTCAGCATCCATAGTTCCATGAATTTCAATACTTGGCGCAGAACTAGAAAAGTTTCTTGTCTCCGTTACGGCATTTCATTCTTGACCGACAACAGATCGTGTCGACGAGCAATCTGAAATGTACCGTACCTTCCTCATACGTGAATGAAACACACAAGAAACTACACTTGCTCAAAAAATCAGGCCAACTGTCAGCGCATGCGCAATGATGTAGCGGTTTTCCGTGTCCGACCGTGAGGAAGACCAAGATCTGCAGCGTCTTACTCCTGCAGCTACCAGCTGGGTGGACGGTTCTGTGAAAAGTGTTACGGCGGACAAGGTTGAGGTCGGGCGGTCGACGGCCGACAATCGAGTGTTGTGAGTGTGGGATGCTGGCGCGTCCTGCGGACAGCATGTTCCGACAGCGGCGGATTTCCGTCCCTAAAAGGTGAGTCCTTAACTCTTTATCCGTCTTTTGTTTCAGTTACGGATGTCATCATTCTTTTTTCAACCTCTGGGCATTAAGCCCTCTGCCCCGCTTTGCTTCAGAACTAAAAATTAAAAATGATATCTTTTAGCATTTGATAGGGTCCTTGAGAAAGAGGGGGTGAGGTCGGGCCATTGCAAGGCCTCTGCATTTAGAGGACAAAATAACACAGCAATACGCAGGCCCAGAACCGGATTGGAATCCACGATCCCAGCCCTCGAAAGTCTGACACCCCGCGGAAAATAAATATTGGGGACACAACACTGATTTTCGTGACACCAGGTGTGGATATTGTGCTTCTGGAGATCATCTCATCGTAGTGCCCTGAATCCCGCCACCCGGCCAACAATACCAACATGGCGAAAGCGCAAACTTGTAAGCTGGGAACAACAGTGTCATTCAATCGAGGGTCGAGAATTGTAAGATGGTCACAGGCGTTAGGAGGTTTAAAAATTTATTGAGGAAATTCTTTATAAATATGGAAAATAAAGATAAGGCAGTCTCGGAAAATAGTTCGATCTGATGACGATAACTGATCGATCGCATACCAAATTTGTATGCTGACAAGTTGATGACTCAGATGTTCAGATTTACTTTTATCAAATGGAAAGCTGCTCGTCTTTGAATAAATTGGGACATCAGAAAAAAATATCCCATTGAGATTTCTAGCTTTTATATTAAAACGTTTTGGGGCCGTAATAATCTAGTTTTGTGATTGAACGTCAATATAAAGAAAGATTAAAAATTAATGGTATAATAGAATTATGTTTGAAGATGGCTGTCTTCGGGGTTGTAGCAATTATCTCTGAGACATAGATAAACTTTTACCAGACTACCCAGAGCTACAAGCCAGAAGACATCCACTTCCGGACACCCCCGTGAGAACCTCAAATCCTACAGGATTATATTTTAACTTTTGGTAATTACGTTATTTCGATTCTAAACTTTCCACGCTCCAGTATATTTTACTGTAATAAAATATACGTCCACCAGTGCAGGAGCCAGAAACATTCATGTATAAGGAAACCAGAAAGTGATAAATATTCGACATTAAAATTTATGTTGTATCTTGAAGACCAAACAAAATATTTGTTTATAATCATGTGTGTATCTGATTATAAACAAAATGGTTTCTTAAATCTGATCAACAGCACAAACCAGAACATATTGAAACAAGGAATCACCACTAGGAAATGAGCACAGTGTCGGAAGAAGCCGGACCCAAATCCGTGATTACCAAAAGAATAAAAAAGGAGAATAATTTAAATTAATACTTACAACTGTTGTATACAGCACGGGACCTAATATTCGTGACATTTATAGCAGTGGGCCTGATTACTAACCAGAAGATCAATCCATTGTTCCCGTGGCAATAACATTTAGTAAAATTAATTTTTGAAGACTGATGTTTATTCCAGGCGATGCTTCGCGAGGTTACATTATTTCACACATTATCTTATATTTTATTTTGTTTTATTAATATTTTATCTGCTTGGGTTAAATGCCATTGAATAAGACTATGACTGTAAAAAGAGTGGAAGATAATCGTAGCGGCGTATTTTAAGATATGTCGTGGCATTTGTCTCGATGTAGTGAGGAAAAACCACGATAAAACACACATCGGACTCCATGCGAAGAATCAAACCCGGGGCTTGAAACAAGAGTACTAATAGCTGCACCGCGGCGTTTGATTTCATGCCTTACGTTCTGCATTGCATTGGTAGCTCACGACATGAGTTCGGTTTCACACCATCATCCTAACTCCGTCTTAATGGAAGCAGCTGAAGAATCAAAGCCACGTGAATCCGTGTTTCAGACTGCGTAGGGCCTGTTCATGCAAGTGTGGATATTTGTAACACGCATTTGTTTGTTATTAGGTTAGTGACACGTGCTGTATGTTTGTTCTTTGCAACAGAATGAATATTTATTATCTATAGAGATTATTTGTGTTGAATTAAATAACAGGCTTATAATTTATGGTGCGCGGAGCAGCGGAGGCGTAGTTCCATGCATTTTTATCTCGGCACTAGAAAGAGGTGATTGGTCAGTGGCCGTGGACTCTCTCATCAGTGCAATATTGTAGTCGAACCCTTTCGTGGCATTAATTATGAAATTTGACAGTATTTGTTACACACATCTGTGAAAGATGCAGTCTTACGTTTTCCTATAACGCAGTTCACACTGTTAACATCGTCCATGTCTGCGGCCCACTGGCATAGTGTTATAAAATCACGCCATTGTAATTAATTACACGGATGCAAACATTTGTATGAAGTAAACGTTTTGTATATAAACGGGGCAATTACAATTATGTGATCCAGAAAATTTATCCACTTGTGTAATACGAGTCTACATAACGGCAACATAGTTCCTTCACGTAAACCCTGTAACGCCATGCTAGGTCAACAAGAACAAAAGCCTTTCCCCCCCCCCCCCCCCCCCCCGATCCTATTCAATTAGCACAGTGGATCAGAGGAGCTCTATCCTGGGTTTCAGAGGCAGAAGACTGAAGATTACTTCTCATCTTAGTAGTCTTAAACTAGTAGTTTCTATTTAGTCAAAATGGACAATATAATACGACACGGTGTTTCCATACCATTAACACAAACTTTTATTATTGAAGTCGCCCTTGCTGCAATACCGACATATGCAGTTTGTCACGATGTGCTTCGACCATGTTGGTCATCTTCAGACAACTGACTGGACTGTCAGAATGACGTATTCAATTATGAGTTCTAACAGTGCGGCTTTAACTGTAGTAAATATAACAGCATAGAGTAAAATATATTAAAATAATTTAAATACACAAAACATTAGGACATGACTAAGTTAGTACAGCCAAAACCGTGTAGGAATATGGGTTTCATTATGTTCTATACGTACGTGTGCATAATGTTGTGGCAATGCAACACTCCAGTTATGTATAAAAAATGTTCTTAATGCAGTAACAAAGATGTTCGTGCATAGATGCTTTAACATGATGAGAGGGGGGATTCAAAGCCTCGAAGATGAGATAGCGGATTCCCATATGACGAAGAGCAGAAGATACAGTAGCTATTTGGTCTGGGAGCCTTGACATTTTTAAATTGGGTTTGCTGAGCTGCGTTAGAAGACACGGCAGATCCTCAGTATCCAAACGTAAAGACCCTTTTCTCATCACACTAGAAAATCACCATATTTATGAAACTATAGAAACAGGTCACCTGCTTCACCATGTCGATGCTGACACCTATAACCCAATATTCGAACTACTAATCTGACCACATGACGTTAGCACATTCTCTCCATCCTTGTAACTCCTCATTTCGCTCCATTTTGTTGTGGCGTCCGGTTTATAACTGAAGTAACCTCCGTCCAGGTAAGCAAGTTCCTCTAGCCGTCTTTGTAATTGAATACTTGTGCAATATGCGATTTGTTTACATTGTTAGTTCTGATTACACGCTATTGTAAACTCAGTTCTGCACTCCGCTTCATGTATATATCCTCATAACCCCCGTCCTTGTTGTTATCTCATTATACACATTTCTTACTTTTCTTGTTATTTTCATTCGTTAGGCGTATTCTAGGAATCCAATAATGTTTCGACCACGAGTGCTACCCCAGCTAACATCTCGAGTAATTAGCACATCCCGACATCCGTCTATAAGAAACTGTTATATATTCTTCTGCTCTTTATGCTGTTATATTTACTACAGTTAAAGCCGCACTGTTAGAACTCATAATTGAATACGTCATTCTGACAGTCCAGTCAGTTGTCTGAAGATGACCAACATGGTCGAAGCACATCGTGACAAACTGCATATGTCGGTATTGCAGCAAGGGCGACTTCAATAATAAAAGTTTGTGTTAATGGTATGTAAACACCGTGTCGTATTATATTGTCCATTTTGACTGAATATAAATTACTAGTTCGAACGAACCATTCAGTTAGTGCACACTGCGTGCGAGGAAGAGAATTACAGTTGAAATTGGTACTGAACAGAGCATGCACAGAGCATGTCAAAGTAACCACACTCTATCTTGAGCTCCTTCTGTAAATTGCTAAGATTAGAGAGGCTTCGATTCCCGGCAGGGATTTTTCTATACCGCCAAGTCCAGGTTGGGGTCTTAGGCCCACTCAGCTTCCTTGCCAGTGGATATCGGGGCTTTTTCGCCAGGAATAAAACAGCCGGAATGTGAATCTCACCACTCATATTCATACGGTGCCGAGGTTAAAAATGCGTGGAGTTTTACTCCAACTTCCCCATACGTACATCTTCATGGCGTAGTGTTTAAATAAATGGACAACCTTTATTCATGCCGTGTGTAAAATTCTATGGCGAAGGTTTCCTGAACAATCTGCAGCTATTCTACCGGTGTAGAAAAGACAGCTGCTTTTTAAGGCTCATTATTGTGTTCACGAGAGAACAAGGTTTTCACAGAAATTACTTCACTGCTATTCCATAAGTGAAGGATTCTGTGGGATACGGTACTGTGTAACTTTGAACAAGGCTATAGATAATTTGTCCTGATGGTTTGAACGGAAGGTTATGCCATTTCCCAAACGAGCGTTGGATAACACTAACAAGGGCAGGGCCCGTGAGAAGGCCAGGTCCTTCCTGTCCATTCCGGCAACTGAAATCTCTTCCTACTTCCGAGGGCGAAGAAGCGTTCGCTTTGAAGCTCACTGATTTTCTGAACGCATTCTCAGCCTTTTATCTCTCACCTTCCTTTTGCTTAGGAGCCGAGTTAACTCAGTCGGTGTAGTGACTGGCTACAGATTGGACGACCGGGGTTCTATCCCCGGCGTGGAGACAGAAGTTTTCCTGTAGCCTCTGCATCCAGACCGGCTCTGGAGTCCACCCAGCCTCCTATCCAATGGGTACTGGGGTCCTTTCCCGGGGGTAAAGTTCGGCCGCGACGCGACTCTGACCACTCACACCCATCAAGTGCCCAGGTTAAGAGTGAGTATAAGCTACAATCTCTCTCCCCTCAAACGCCTACATGGCGTATAGTGGGACAGATTTACTTTTTACTTTTTTTTACTTTTACGTTTCTTTTACCGAAAATTTGGATATTTTGTCTGCAGAGCCAGGTTTTAACTCGTGACGTCACAAATCAAAAGCAGTATATTACGTTATGCTTTTAAAACTCGTTATTTTAAAGTTAGTATTTGGTACGTTGTGGTATATGACACATCGTATACCTTTGCTCTTGTTGGGATGTCTGCTTCAGATCATTGGTTAGTAATAAATAGCGACTCTCGTGGAAACCTGACTCGAAATTTACATACTGTGCGAAGTGTTTTGGTAGGTAGAATGGTACCACGTGGAATTTATTCTAGAGGAGCTTAAAATACGAAGCTTTCACTCACAATAGTCGTCCTGCGGGTCTACATTGATCCTTGTACCTTATAAATACATGTCTACAGCGTTATAATTGTGACTATGTGGTTCCTCGTTGGGCCATGAAGGTTAAATGTTTCGGAGAGATTGCTTTATCGAGTGACCCAAGCAATGACATAATTTTGCTTTACGCTTTTCTGCTCTCAGGCCAGCAGTGTTCATGGTTACTTGCATTGTTTCTGTTCAACAAAACGTATTCTAGCAAATGAAGTCACAGTGCCTGATCACGACTGTAAAACTTAAAGCTCTTGAACTTTTTAATGCTTTGTTTGAACCCAGTGTATAAAGCGAACTCATAATGTAAGTTTTTTTTTCCTCGTGATGTAGGATTTAAGGTTATCACGGCGGTGAGGTACGAATGTGGCTGTCTTCTTGGTTGTTGCGCCGTGTAGTCTGGTAGACGTTTACCGACGTTTCAGAGGTTCTTGTTCAAGGCAATAGTAAGCGTCTCTGAAACGTCTACAAGACTACACGCTGCATCATGCCGTAGGACATCCATCTTCATAATGATCGTCGTGAGAACCTGAAATCTCAAACAAAGAACCGCATTCTCAGGTGGTGTAAAGGCGCTTTTAACTACGTACGTTTAGACTGCGAGTATGTCGCCGAAATAAATTAATCACCGTTCTAGTCTTACGCATTCGGTGGGTTTTCTTGAGGCTACTAGCACAGAGCAGGCACGTGGAGCTATTAAAGGGTCACGCTCCTTGGATTAGTTGCATTACCTTCCTCCTCATTAGCGCTGTCTTCAGGCATACGTAAAACAGCTTCCAACTGCTGCTGCAGTACTTCCCTCACGCGCCTCGGACCACGACTAGGAAATCAGGTAGTACTGTGCAATAATAATATGCCTAGAGAGTCTGAGTAAAACCACAAAAAGAATCAGTAAACACGGCCTTTTTCATTTTTAGTTGGAAACTGTGTCAATGTATTGAATTGTCTTGAGTCTATGACTGTTATTAGGTAACGGAAGGCCTGGCGTTGTCCAGAGCCCTTGTGTGACCTTACAGATCTGATGTTCCTCGTTGTGCCTGCCTGCTGTTTACTTTAGCTCAGTGCGACATTTGCAGAAATTATATTTCGGTCCAATGTTGGGCTGAGTCCTATAATCTTAAACTGAAGACAAGAGGATGAAATGATAAAATGAGCAAAACGTTATCTAAACGTGTGATTTTTGAATCAAAATGATTTCTCTATCGGATTTAGTCTAAAATGTTAAAAAATAGCTTTTAGTTCAATATGACAACCCGATTGTTTTAACATTCAAACAAAAACACCGTATTTCGTTGATTGCCACACGAAAACATTTATTCCAGAGGGTTTATATAACTGGCTCTACCGGTAATCCTTGGCAAATACGGAGAGAGTGAAATGAAATCGTTTCCAGACAGAATGGCGTATTCTCACCCTTTTAAGAATCATGTGACCGGGAAAAGATATAAATTTAGAGATGGGTCTATAATTTACGCTTTACTGCACGCTAAAAATATGTATTTGACATATAGAAATTAAATATGTTTCATGCATACTTTATAGAAATCTTATAAAGTGAAGGCATAATGAGAGGATTCTTTTGCGTCTTTCGTTTGCGAAATCATTTGATAAATGTGGACAAAATTTGGTATTGCTTGTCCACATTAAAATTGCATTCCTAACCACCACATATGGACCAAAATTATATTCAAGAGAAAACTTAAAGTTTTTAACTTTACTGGATAATTTTATTAAAATGTGATGAACATTGTTGTAGAAGAAACTTGCAGACTCATTATACGTTATCTTCCTGTACTTTGTGCAAGGAACGTATTCAGGTGGAGCTACATTCTTCGTGCGCGAGCTGTGACTGCTAGCTGCAATTTGCTCCAGTAATGAGCACCAAACTCTTCCTTGTGACCGTGGCAAGGTATTTGCAATGTCACAGATGTTAGCTGCCCAGCAGAGCGGAACGTAAATGCGAGTCGAAAAGTTTGCGAATCAAGGCCTCCTCGCTCTTATATAAATTTCAGCCAAACAAATCGTGAACTGCGGTCCACGCTTGCTTACCGCCCAGCTCGCAAAAAAGAAAAAGACATCAGATCTAATCTACTATTCGTTTATTCACTGTTTTATGTGAAGCCCAAACCGATTTTCAACGCACTATATTACCAAGTGGCTTAAATTAACGCGTTTCGTTTTTGCATAACGTATGCGTCCTTTCGCCCTCTCGTCTGCTCTCTACAAAAGTAAAGATTAAAATATAAGAAACTACAATTTTGCCCGTAGTTTTATATGGGTTTGAAACTTGGTCTCTGACACTAAAGGAGGAACATAGACTGAGGTGTAAGACTTGAGGTTTTCACAGCGGTGATTATGAAGATTTCTGTCTTCTGGGTTATTGCGCTGCGTAGTCTGGTCGATGTTTACCAACGTTTCAAAGGTCATACTGCCTCCGTCATCAGGGCGATGAATCGCCCTCATGACGGAGGCAAACATCGACCAGACTACACAGCGCAACAACCCAGAAGACAGAAATCTTCATACTAAGAATCGCCCTGATGACGGAGGCAGTATGACCTCTGAAATGTTGGTAAACATCGACCAGACTACACAGCGCAACAACCCAGAAGACAGCCATCTTCAAACTAAGAATCGCCCTGATGACGGAGGCAGTATGACCTCTGAAATGTTGGTAAACATCGACCAGACTACACGGCGCAACAACCCAGAAGACAGCCATCTTCAAACTAAGAATCACCCTGATGACGGAGGCAGTATGACCTCTGAAATGTTGGTAAACATCGACCAGACTACACAGCGCAACAACCCAGAAGACAGCCATCTTCAAACTAAGAATCGCCCTGATGACGGAGGCAGTATGACCTCTGAAATGTTGGTAAACATCGACCAGACTACACAGCGCAACAACCCAGAAGACAGCCATCTTCAAACTAAGAATCACCCTGATGACGGAGGCAGTATGACCTCTGAAATGTTGGTAAACATCGACCAGACTACACGGCGCAACAACCCAGAAGACAGCCATCTTCAAACTAAGAATCACCCTGATGACGGAGGCAGTATGACCTCTGAAATGTTGGTAAACATCGACCAGACTACACAGCGCAACAACCCAGAAGACAGCCATCTTCAAACTAAGAATCGCCCTGATGACGGAGGCAGTATGACCTCTGAAATGTTGGTAAACATCGACCAGACTACACAGCGCAACAACCCAGAAGACAGCCATCTTCAAACTAAGAATCGCCCTGATGACGGAGGCAGTATGACCTCTGAAATGTTGGTAAACATCGACCATACTACACAGTGCAACAACCCAGAAGACAGAAATCTTCGTAGACTGAGGTATTTGAGAACAGGATGCTGAGGATTATATTTAAACCCAAGAGGGATGAATTACCAGGAGGCCGGAGAAACTTGCATAATGAGCAACTTCGTAGGTTGTACTTACCACCAAATGTAATTAGACAGATCAAGTCAAGGAGGATGAGATTGTCAGGGCATGTAGCTCGCATGGGAAAGAAGAGGTTTTGGTGGGCAAACCAGCATCAAGACCATTGAGACATGCAACTCACAAGGGATCCGCCCCAAGCCGTCTTATACTTTTCTTTTCCTTCACTTCATAGAACCTCCTCTGGAAGAGAAAGTTGATTATGGTTTGGTTAAGATAATGAATAACTAAGGATTTCCCTGTGAAGACAGAAGACGAATCTCGCTGTTTTCAGGCTTACCGTCAGTTTATGAGATGCGTCTCTCTTGGTATGCGCGTTGTGCCAGGGAGATGCCTTGAATCTATGTTACCCGCAAAACACGCGCCCTTTGGGCCCTGTGATTTTGTGTTCAAACAACACACTTAAGGCAATGCCTATTTGCTTGTGTTCATGATGAATCTGCCTAAATTCTTAGGTTGTGAATTGTGGTATTTAGGTTGTGACGGTGTTTAGTGTTATAAGGTGGGTTACCGACTTTTGAAAGACGTGTCGCCTACATCTTCGGGGGGAAAGAGGTGATACATTACATCGCGAAAACATTAGTGAGCACCTACAAGACCAAAACCCACAATTTTATCGCCATGAAAGCCTCAGATATCGATTCTGAAGTTTGACGAAGCTGTTCCTAATGCAGAGATGGTATAACGCCGAATAAGATGAGAGTCTGATCAAGAAAAGTGAAGGGGTAAAGACATGGAAATAGGATGTCGTGTCCTGTTTCCAGGATCTATGTTCGAATTCGCCCGAAGCCACAGAAAACTTTAGTTGGGTAGGCAGTAACCCGGCAGAAATTTGAAACTCATAAGGAAACGCAAGTAAGGTATGTTCTTACAGATAGCAGATTAGCAGTGAACGTGTAATGTCGAGATTATGACCACACGCACATTTATATAGCATATCACTTCCATAAATCTCATACAATTTACTTTGCGGAAGGCAACACTAAAAATTACCGGCCGAATTTCCTGGAGGTCATTAAAACGCTGCGTTGTAGTATGTATTGATTGCGTACAGAAGTTTCGTAGGAAAAAAACCAGTACTTCATAAAGATGGTCAACATTCGTTTCGGAATTTTAACGGTTATTTATGGATATGCGAATACAAATGTTCTAGATGCAGTATATGGTTGCTTTTTATGTCAAAGGTTTGTAAGTGCAGTAAGTGAATTTCAAAACTTCATTCTCACACTTGTCAGAGCCGGTTTGGTATCTGATGCAGTAACAGCGCTTTTAAATGTTTCATTTGGCGACAAATATAATACGAAGCAACGAGTAATTGCTTGTCAAAACAATCCAATAAGTACCCTGAATATCTTCTCAAACTGATGAAAGAGTTTCATCAAACTAAAATTATATTAAATGAGAAAGTTGAAGGGAAAGTCTCTTGCTATTAGAAAACATGTTTTATAGTTTCACAATAAAGAGTGCGCTATGTGAATTTCGTTGTTTTTAATAACAGAAAGAGAGAAGGATATTTCCTTGTACCGAGACCACATAGTATCTTCACTGTACTACATGGGTCGACGTACAAACCATCTTAGTACGTGTTAGCTTCTTTCCTAACTCTCTGTCAGTAGAACCCAAAAGGCCAATTCTGAACCAGTTACTCAGAAACTTATTTACCTATTATCTGATTGGTACCCCCATCTCATTCTTGGTCTTCTAAGTGGCTGGTTTCTAGGAGTCTCCCACAGAAATTCTGTATACGAGGTGCGATCGAAAGGTTTCCAGACTGCGCGTATAAAAACCCGTACACTTATTTCAGGTATTAAATTCATCCATCACCCTCGAAGTAGTTCCCCTGGGAGTGAACACAACGATCCCAGCGCCGCTGCCAAGTCTGGAAGCATCCCTGGAAATCTTTCTTTGTCAGCCTGTCAAGCACCATCTGCGATTCTGCCTGAATCTCTTCTATCGTCTCAAATCTCCTTCCCTTTAGCTGAATTTTCATCTTTGGGAAGAGGAAGAAGACACACGGAGCTTAGAAAGGAAGTTGGGGTCGGTTCTTGCAAGGTCTTTGAGCTCCTGACAAACGAGAAGTCGATTCTGCTTCTGGTCCTCAGACAGGATGCGTCGCGTGTGGAATTCTTCCTTTAGAATCAGCTGACAGGTCCCATAGCCTATCCCAACAATGTCGCACAAGTCGTTGATGGTACGACGTCGATCTTCGTGAATGGCCTGCCGAATCTTCGTAACATTTTCGGGCGTTGTGCTCGAAGATGGTCGTCCAGAACGCTCGTCATCATCGACAGAGGTTCGGCCATTTTTAAAACGTGAATGCCACACAAAAGTTTGTGCACGACCCATTGCGGACTCCCCAAATGCTTGCTTTAGCATTTCATAGGTTTCCGTAGCCGTTTTGGCGAGTCTTTGGCAAAATTTGATGCACACGCCATTCCGAAATCGCAGGAGGGTCGGTGTAATGCACTACCAAAACGCCCGTAACTAAGAAACAAATGCTAATTCGATGATGCCGGCTGGCACACTGATTCACTATGAATGTAGGCCGCACCCCCTAGCGGCAGAAGCTCGTACTAAATCCGGTTCGCCCTCTATTGACACAGTCTTGAAACTTTCCGATCGCACCTCGTACACTCTTTACACCCCACAACACAGCTACATCATAATCTTCCGCATTTATCAATAATTTAATAATAAGCTTATCAGGTGGCCTGTATAAATCACGAAGTTCCTCCTTGGTTTCACGTCTGTTCAATCCGTTTTAATTCCAGATATATCATTGAGCACTTTGTTTTCGAATGTATGTAATTTTTTCCCTCAAAATAAAACATTGTGCAATAAGTCATACAGATATACAAAATAGTCCCCATAAGGATTGTGACAAAGGAGGACGTAACATGAACTCTGTCCTTGACGTGGTGTGACACCGTGGGTGACCAGGGTGACAGTGGCGAGGCAGAATCCGTGATGGGGCAATGAGTGTCGATGAAGATGCGCTACGTATAGAGTATGTGACTCGATTACATTCAGACAGGACGTGTGTCGCAACACCCGTGGAAGACACATCGAGAACCTATGGCCCATGCATTTGTTAATAATTTCTGCAGTATTGTTCCCGTTTATAAATTAACATTATCGGTATGTACCAACACCCGTTGCGAGGCAGTCCGTTTGTCCAGTTCCAACAGTGATGGTCATTTCATTTCGGTGTCGGCAGGTCAAGAAACATGGACCCTTCGTGACCCCAGGTGACCTCAGCGGGCTGGAGAATGCGGGTTGTAGCGAGAGGATACGTGTTTGTAGGACGATGTGTCTTCATTTGCTCTGGCTGCTGATTACGACTTGCAGAAACGAAACCAGGTTAATTCAGACTTTCCGAGGAAGCGACAGGTAACGGAGGTACCCGTATGAAATCAGCCAGCCGTACTACCGCGTTAGCATCTCGGCTCTCGTGTTCCTGCTTTTAAAATGTCCGGCGAGAGTCAGGAGTATGTCTACACATATTATTCAGGTTCGTCCTTTGAGAATTTGCATATGCTACTGTTTTTAATGCCCCTTCATTACAGATATATATTTGTTCTTTCAAACATGACACTACAGATGCATCTGCACAGAGTCGTGAATAATTTTTTCTTGCATGTAATAAAATATTTACAGTAAGAAATAATGTTTCGAATATAAATGTTATGTCTTAATGAGATGTACATTATGTTACTGTTATGTCCGTAATAAAATCGATGAGAAATCATAAAATCAGTGGTTGTATTTGACCGATAATAACCAAAATAGCATTCTCCTGCCAAGTTGTACATCTTCATTGCCGAATGTAATGAAAATCAGATCAGAAACTTCGAAAACAAAACATTCAAACGCACTGAAACGATCTTGCGAGATTTCAAGTTCTCGCAGAGGTGAAGGTATCGAAGTTGTAGTGGGTTGTTACACCATGTGAACCTGTAGGTAAACATCAACGTTTCGTAGGAAAATACTGCCTTCACCTTCAGCCCTGAAGAATGAGGCAGTACTTTTATAAGAAACGTTAGTACCCACCTACAACCCAGGTGACCAACGTTAACGCGATCTTGCCTCGCACACAAGAGTGGAAATATTTTCTCCGTTTAGAAGTGTGACATTTTTCATATGTACAGCATTGACACATTTACCTGCTCACCATTCATGATCATCTTCCCGTAACATTATGTACTTGAAGGAGCGTAATAAATAACCTAGTCAACATTCGCTACCATATTCATATTTAATCGGACACTATACATCCTATTAGTTGAAATAGTAATAAAATGGCTTCGTGAATTTTATCATTGTCTTTCCATATCTTCTGGCGCTATATATTCTCTGTAGTTATGATGGTCTCATTAACGAACCTAACAATCAATCATGCAGGCATAGTGACGCCAAAATAAGGAAAGTAGCTCATTGTTAAGGACTGGTGCCACCATTGTACCAACATGATGGCTGGCTTCCTCAGTAAGAAGGTCCGTAGTAGTTCCTCTCCATTATACTGCATATTTTTGTTCCACTTACAAACTGAACCTTTCTAATTTCATACACATTTGAGATCATCCACTAATGTATGACGATTGTCTGCCGTTCACTTTAAAATGAAGCATACAATAACACTTCCTGTGTGAACTGCCTTACAATAGCTACGCCATTTCACGGCGACGTAGTTTTAGATTGCATGGAAAAGGCGTTCCTCCTCGATCGATCCTCTGGTGCTTAAAGGCGCAGGCCTGCAGACGTCCGAAAGAACAGCTCGGACTTCGATGTAGGTTAACTCCATTCTGTTTGTTTACTCATAAGGACTTTACGATTAAATAACAATAACATCTGAAGGCGCTTGTTATTATTCAGTTCGGCAACTGTTACGATCTCGTCTAATTTCCAGTACAATGAAACTCAGGGTAGACAATTTTGTCACATACGTTTAATGGGTGTGAAACGTGGGCTCATACGTTGAGGGAAGATTATAAGTGTCGATGTTGGCATTATGAGCAGTAACACTGTGTGGACTTGTACAAAGATAGTAACAATTCGGAAAAAAGCACACTGTTTCCATCTTCAGGATTTCATTGTTTCCTTGAAATGTCGGTATCTACCTACGAGTCTACACAGTATCACAACCCAAAAGAACAGCATCGTCTCCCTCACCGCGATGAAAATGTCAAATATCATCTCTTGGAACATGGTTACTTGAAAGACCGAAAATGAGATGGTTGAACAACATTAAGATGGACCTTAAAAATAATACATTCTCAGGATGGGAGGTGGATGAACTGGCTGTGAAAAGTGTACAGTGACGGAATTTTGATGGTATCGTGTTTGTAACTTTGGGGTTCTGATACCAGAGTGTTAGATTATGTTCTGAACATTCTCCTCCAGAAGGTCTCTGGTTCGCTCTGCAGGTTTTTCGTATCTCACATGCTTTCTTAGGGTATCTTTAATTTCTCTTCATGTAGGTCCTGTATACGCCGAACTATTTGGACTGTGGACCTTCTTTAGGCCTAGTAACTTTTTAAGTTGTCGCATCGGAAAGAATTCTGAATGTTTGTTTCCTTAATATATGAGTTCTAATCTTGTAATCATTCTTAGATATATATTTTTTAGGAATAAATTTGGCTTAGATTCTCAATTATGGATATACAGAACTGACACAGAAATGTAAATTGGCCGTTTCTCTGGCATGTCTACTTCGTTTCTGACTTGGGAAATTGCATAGACATGTCCCTTATGTCAATAACACCTACCGTTTGATATTCTTTTCAAGTCCTTGTTGGTTTAACTTTGTTCGTAAATATTTCATGTTTCAACTTGTTGCAACTTTTTTCTTTCTAATTTCTATATCATATCGTAGTATTTTCATTTGAATTTTCACATACTCACCTCGAAGTGTACTGGAATGCCGACTAGTTACCTCTGCAGACAGCTTATTTCGCGGGAAGTCAGCAGTACTAAATGGCCTATAATTAGCGTCATTTCATTGTTTCGCAAACTTACTTATGTGGTGCATAGTCAAATTTATCTGCTGATTAACAAACAGTACATATAGGCCATATCTGAAGTACAAGTGGAGAAATGTCTCTCAGTTTATAATACTCGTATTCTGCAAACGCGTCCTTCACAGTTTAGTGACCCTTATTGATTTTGGCGTGTGTCTATTGTAAATACAAATCTACTGCTGACTGATATTAAACTGCATATAAGACAAAATGCTATTGTTGACGCAGACAACAAGGCTGGGACGGTGCAGTCTGTGCAAGAATACATTGTTTCTATATACGTTCTTGGTGATCTGTATGTTCCTAGCCGACATAAAAATATACCATAACATACATATACGACGCAAGCTTTACCATGTGTGTGTCGTCCATATAAGCATAGTTATATATTACAGGCGATATAAAAACATAAGCGTATGTTTCCAACATAATATTTATTCATGAACTTATTTTTTTAGAAAAAGAAACCGGGGCGAATTGCAGACAAGTTCACTTACTTTTTTTTATTATCTTTACTGTTATCACTAAAATGTACGAATATATGTTTAAAATGGTTTTATTCTCTACTGATTTATTTAACGGAAACATTTTTGAGAGATTGGAATCGCTTTGACTTTGTTTCTGTACATATTAGAGACTAATAAATAAATATAATGCGTAGAATAAGATACGTATATGTTGAAATGCCTCTTCATTTCTTAATTTTTAAAAGAGTTTTTATACAAGATTACGCTAACTTTGATTTCTAACTTTACAAGTAATGTTTTAATATCGTCTTTAAGTACTGTAAATTAATAACGACGTAGAACTGGATCCACCGATTATGGCCGCTGACCTTGTAGGGAGTGCCCAGTATGTGGACCACTCAATGAAGGAAGGAAGGAGTTTTCGTCGGTCAGTACAGTCTGTGTCAGTGCAGCAGTGTGGAAGCCTGATAATTGTTGTCTTGGGATTGTGCTGTGTTAACAACATGCCACCTGTTTGTTGCAAACTCCTTTCTGGTCATTGATAACGCCTCGTATCACAACACTCAGACAAACCACCGACGTCTTAACCAAAGAAGGACGAAATGAAAGTCTGTCTATTGGAAAGAAACATTCCATTTAGTGACAACGTGTTGAAAGCTCAACTGTACGATTTAATCATATTAAATAAGTCAAAGCACAAATATTATGTGAATGATCAGATTCTAGTAGACAAAGAACGTACTGTGCTAAGACTTCCGCCGTACTATCCAGATTTAAACCCCATTGAACTTATTTGGGTAGATGTAAAACAATGGGTTGCAAGCAAGAACACAACATTTAAAATTGAGGACGTCGAGTATCTGTGTCGCCAGAGATTCGAAGAAATTGGGCAAGAGGAATGGGATAGTTTATGTCAACATGTGCAAAAACCAGAACAAATTTATTACGAGCAAGAAGGCATAATCTAAGATGCTATTAAACGTATTATTATTGAAGATAATGGAGTGAATAGCAGCAGCGGTAGTGATGAATAGAGTGATATGTCAGAAAGCGATGGTCTGTGAGGAGTGGAAGAATTGAAAGAGGACCTAAGAGTTGTGAAGAAGATAAAATTATCTAATACTCTGCAGTGTTGATTTTCTAGTGATGTGTAGTGTTGTGAAATCGACTTTTCTGTGTTACATACCGTGGTGATATTTTATTTGGAGTTTACTGTACGCTGCCTGCTGCCATCCCTTCCAGCAAACTTCTGGTAAGTGACTCGCTCCGAGGTTCCAATTCACAATGTTCAGCGGCCAAAAAGCTCTAGAACGCAGTATGCATTGTCGTAAGTTAGCTCCGTGGTAGCGTAGTGGATACGTTCGCCGGTGGTCATGGGATTGCGTACTTGTCGAGTAAAATTGTTTCATGCAGCCCCCATGTTGCTATTTTACACTTTGCAAAGAATTGCTGTACCATATACCATTTAATCCCCCGGACTATGAAGCGTCGAATGATATTACAATTAACGATTAATGAACTAGAAAGAACGTTGAAGGAAAGCGGTCGTCACTTCATGAATGGGTGGCACTACTACCCGGTATTTGCCTGCAGGGACCAAATGAAAACCTCGAAATGCCTTCGTTATGGTAGCCAGTCTCTAGGCCAAAATTTGAACCCGGAACCTTCAGACATGCCAACCACTCGACAGCAATGTTAAGTGGTATTATGGCAGTCAAGACCCCATTATTAACATCTAGCTGCTTTTCCAAAACTAGCACAGACGTCGCGAATGTAGAACAAACTTCATTCAAATTCGTAAATACCGTGTCATTATTAATACCGACATGACGGCCATGAAAATTGAAATATGATAGAAGAAACTCTTTCGCTGTATCACGGAAAGTTGTTAGGTTAGGTTTCAGAATGGAAATATCGAGAGCATTCGATGTGTAATTCACTGAGCCATGAGGTGTCATTTCTTAAGGCGACAGTTATTTGCTTACAGGTATGTTACTTTACGACACACAAAGTGCTTCGACTCTGTTTCAAATTCACGGAATTATTAAACACTAATCACTTTCTCTTCCGCGACAACAGAAACTTTCTCGACAAAAGTCGTCATTGTCTATATTGCTATCTATTCTATGAAAAGAGACTCGTGGTAATCTTGAATTGTTTCGATTATGGAGTGTAGTTATGCAATTGTACGGCTCTAGAGAACTGACTTTTTTTTAGAAGAGATCTTGAGAAGAAACCATTTTGGAGATATAGAAGTAGATGGACGATAATAATAAAATAAACCGTGAAGAATTAATTATTTTAAGATGTAGAGTGAAGGCAGTTGACCCAAGATATGGTCCAACAGTGAGAGTTTGTTATTACGGGAATTAATTGACCAACATACATTATGTATTTATAATTATGTTAATGATAATAATAATAATAACAACAATAATGCACCAACTCTTTTATCTGCGTCAAAAACAAGACCAAAGAAAGTAAACAGAATTATCAAAATATTTTAGATTGATAAACTGCCTTTTTAATGCCATTAAAAATATATCTTGTAGATGCAACTTTCATTGCACGAAGTGGCTGTGAAGAAAAGCGTCCTTGTGCCTGTCGGGAATCGACGCGTGGTCGTCCAACCTGTCACTACTCAGCCTGAGCTAACCCCAATTCCTAACAGTAATAACAGCATTAGTATGACGAAAAGAAAGAATACAAGCAGAAATAGTTCTGCTCGTCTGTAAATGATGTTCCGGGAACTCATCCGTGCAGTCTTCAGTCTGGCAGAACGCAGTTATTTCCACGCGGGCAGGGTAACACCTCGCTAAAGCCCAGTTCACACAGAGAACGCGGTGTTACATCCACTGTGACTCCAGCGCCTCCCACGATATGGTCTATGATTTATAAAACCAATTTTCTTGTCTAGACCCAGGAAACACTGTAATTTCGTGACTTATTATTTCGAATAATGGAGATAGATGAAGGGACATAAAGCAGTGTCAAAGCATAACAACTGTCATATAAAACAGTAATTTTAATAGGAGCACGTAGCTTCTATGTCAACAGTAACCAGTCCGGCACTGACGGACGTCAGGAAATAACAGATCACGAAGATTCCTTTTCGAATCTCTACCGTGTAACTGGATTTCATGACAGGTTTTTCGTGGTTTTACGGAGTTTATTCGGGAGAATACAAGGTACATTATCTGCTTGGAAGTAGACTTCAGCTTTCTCATCGTTACAAATTCTTACCGTCTTATGATTTGTGATTGACTTCTCATACCATCTGACACTGCATTTTGCATATGTATTGTATCTGAAACGTCAATCAGTCTTCCCAATATCGGCCTCGAGCTAGCCACTAATTATTAATCTCAAATTTAAGGCTAAAATCAACTGTTATGAAATAAACATTTCAAAAGGAGGGCAAGATGAGTGAAAAGAAAAATAAAAACTTAATACAAGAAGGGTGAAAGAAAGAAAGGCGATTGAAAATGTGTATTCTTTGGGTTACACTGTAATTGTTAAGGTGTTGCTTACGCCATATCATGGGCGATGATACCAGTGCAACTAACTGTAACAGTGTAATACAAGGTCACTGTTGTAACAATGCATTGAAAGGCGCGACACATCGTAGGGTGTTCCTCGCTAACGATAAAATGTAAATAACACCAAAATATACGACAACACAGACTGATAGTCTCATTAGACGTGAGTAGACCTACTGACAGCGAAGTCAGTAAAACCTGGACACGCAGGATTCAAATCTGGATTGACGCTTCGGGATTTCTCCCTGGGGCCCACGAAACTTCCTATCCAGTAGGTACTGGTTAGCTCTTCACTAGGAGTCAAGTGGTCGGAGTCCTGAGGTCTATTCTCGTCACGTCCGGGTCTTCCTCTGTCTCCGGATATGGCGTTGCCCGCTTACAAACCGAGGGACCTTGAGCCCCGAGTCATACGGTGGAAATACCGTGCAATTCAAAGATGACATACTTACAAACTACTTCCAAATGCGTTCTTTCTCATTCTGAACCGTCATTGCATATACAGATATATAGCTAACTGGACTAATAAAAAGTAGAAATAGCACATCATCTGTTGACAAAGGCAATCAACAGAGAACCCTTCATATGTTACAAATATTGTTTCTGTTATTAACCTCATCGAACGTCATTGTTGAGTGGTTAGTACTTCTGCTTTGTATTCTGGTCCCGCGTTTAAATCTCGATCCGGAGACTACCCATCCTCGCTGTGGTTCTTCGTGTTCTTTCCTGGATGCATCCAGGTAAATACCAGGATAGTGCCTTAAATTAGGCCACGACCACTTCCACATCCATTCCAATTAATTATTCACTAATTATTTTACAGTATCTATTCGACGGTATATAATCTGAGCTACTCAGAGCAACGTTAAATAAATAACAAATAAGTAAATAAGTTATTAATCTCCTTATATGCCTGAGGGTAAAATGGTATCTTTTCTTAAAGTTTTCGGCCAAACTATGTTGTCTGTGTGTGTATACGGTGCGGACTTTAAGGTCTTTAGAAACCTCGGGGTTTGGTTTTGCACAGCAGAGCAGTACAGCTCTGAAAGGACTGTAAAAGCTGCCAGTTCTCCGATGCATTTACAAGTGGCTCTGCAGATGTCCTCGGTGAGATTCAGTACATGCCTGGACACGTAAAATTTGTTGTCGAACACGCTGATAAACGCCGGGGGTATTGCGGAATTACAACCCGCGACCCTAGCTGTCGTGTGGTCTTACACGTCCGGGATCGATTAATGTTGTATGTCATAATAAAAGCACACGCGGTGATTACTAGGGAGAAAGTGGTCTTGCTGTATTGTCCATCAGGATACACCGCAACATTCACATACCAGATTTGATCAGAACCGTACCAAGTTCAGTAAATTGGCCTCTCTCTCTCTGTAGGGGGAGCTGGGCACAGCGGCTGGAGAAAGTAGATTAGTGATGGACAAATGCTACGTAAGATTATTATCCATTCGTGAGCATCTTTAGCGATGGCCATGTTCAGAGTCACGAGACGTTGCCGATGATTTGGATCCGAATCGAAGGACTTTGTGCAAAAAGGATGTAGCGCAATTTGTATAAAGCTACTGGATATGATGTAGGATTTGAGATTATCACGGCGATGTAAGTATAAATAGCGTTCTGATTGGTTATTATACCATCTAGTGTACTGGTATACTAACGTTTCGGTGGCGATTGCAAAAACAAGATCGAATTGCTTCCAAGACAACGTGTTGAGAGTATTATATGAAGTCCAAGAATCGAACACGTGCCTCCAGTTGTGATCTTGGCTAAAAGCAGATGAAAGGGTCAGATTAACGAATATCTCGAAACCCTAGCAGCATGCCAAGGACTTGGAAGCAGGTTGTCGTGGCCTGCTTGAAGACGTCCAGACATATCCCTGGAGTTACTAATATGCAGTCAGGATTTTCGCCCTGGTGACTAGCTAAGTTTAATGACTGAACAGATTATTCTGTTTAATATCTGACGATAACGAATTATGGACTGAGAAGGAAGCAATTGTGGCCTTTTTGTAATGCAGGATTACAGAATGCACATGAACTGAATTAGAAAAGCTATGATAGCCGATGTTCGGCTGGAGGTTAAAGATCATGTAGTCCTTGGCACGATCTGAGACTTGCTTAAAAGTGTGACCATCCAATTACGAAGAAAACGTCACACGTGTTGACCGCGATCTGCTGACAACGGTTGCAAAAGCAAAGACAGTAATATCTCTGTGCCTAAGTGAAGCCCAACGAATTCCAGACCTCGGTACTAGCAGGATGTCAGAGGACATCTTCTGGCTTCGATTACCTGATTCCAGAGGAAAACAAACACCTTCTGACACTAAATTCAGCAATGGAGGGAACACCGTTGTTCTGAATGTCATTTCATCGGTGAATACCAAGTCGTAACGAGGGGGGCCAACATTGCAACCATGAAGTGCACTGAAACATACAAATCGTGTGAGGAAGCAAACAGAAAAAAATGAGTCTGTCACTTCTGGCCTTACCAATGAAAAGTCCGTTCACCAAGCCAATCTAGGGCACAGCTTCTAATTGCAGAATCATGTTGAGTCCCGATGAGGCATGCAACCTGCAGCGCTCTCTTATTTACGGTAAACAACTACACAGTATATCTTTATCGATAGTCGACTCTCGAGGGGCACACCCACACCTTTCGCCAAGAGGTTGAAAGGCAATTATTGGTATAGTACATGTTCTATGAAAATCCTTAAGGGAGAAATAGATCCGTAATTCTTGTAGAATTACTTGTCCTTTAATTGAAAAGGGATCGGTCTTTTGAACTTCGCCCACCCGGAACTCCTCTCACTGACCTCTTGCAGACAAGCTTCAGTTCGGCCTCTTCAGTCCTTCCTAACGGTAGCGTTATAATTTCAGAACAAATTCATCCGTGCGAAAGAAAATGGAAGTTCGCCCAACAACATCGTGAGATTGTAGCAGTTTTTCAAGGAAACACGTCATGCTAATTAGCTAACTCTATTGTATAGGGCTTTCTTCGAACAGCTTATATGTACAGTTATTCAACACATAAAGACGTTACTCGTTTTTATAAACGAACCCGAACGTCCATCACCGTGTTCTCATACGCCAGACATTAGGCCCTTTCTCGTTGTAACTGAATTCATTTCATATCTATGCATTCTGTTTATGTAAGAACCATTTTAATATTATCCTTCCGGCTACCAGCAAGTCTCCAAAGCGTTTAATTTCTTTGAGGTTTTCCAACCACAATTATGCATTTATACCTGTAAAGTTTAAAGTGATGTTAGAACAAATTTACGTAGCTAAATTTCTAGAGCCTCTTTTATTACAGTGGTGTGTAACTCGTGAAAGTGATTAGCATCTCCGAAAAATTTGTTATGTTATTAATGACTGTGGGAAATTATAACGTATGAAGTCTCAGTGGCCTCCGGCGCGTTTAATTCAGGTGCTCAGTGCTGAGAATGAAAAATGAAACACTAATACAGATAAACAATCTTGCTTTCTCGTTGGCTGCTCCTGTACCGTAAAATAGAGTTGATTTCCTGCCTCGCCTTTGAGAATACCAATCGAAGAGCGTTACTTTCGCTAGCTGCCCTACCACAGTCGACTCACACTCGAACCTTTGCCCTGGTTTTCATATCACAGAACGTCACATTCCTCGGTGAGAGGAGGAGTCACAAAGCCGGAAGTTTAGTCCCGTCGGCAGAAGATAATGAGGCGTAGGTGGGAGGGTGTGGTGATATAGACTGGATTCAGCTGGCTAGGGAGCAGGGATTAATTCTCTTTCCCCCTTTTATTTTACTGTCAGGCGAATTCTTACGATCGACTCAATATCAATCTCTTTTCCGTATCTTAACTCTGTTATAAACGTACTTAACTATGTCAATAACACTAATATTTACAAATTAATAACACTAATTTAACTTGAGAAAATTATTGTAAGCAGAATTATGAAGTGAAGTTTGTCTGAGCTGTACATCAAAATATCTAGCTATTTACTACAAAACAACAGTGCAGTATAAACTCTGAAAATAGTTTTCTGTTTCAGAATTATGATTCATATTTTAATATCTATTCCAAAAGGAAAATAAAGTTTCATATCAAGAGTTGTTGTAGACAAGTTGAATCTAAGAGTCACAGACTTTACGAAATGTTGCACGGGGTAGTCGTATTATACCGCAGTAGGTGTTGGGGAAACGTGGTGGACTGAATTCGTGTCCCTCATGAAAAAGAGGTCGGTGGCGGGTTCTTTTAAACACGGTAATGAACCTTCAGGTCCCATACAACGCGGGGAATTTCTTGACTAGCTGAGTGACTGTTAGCTTCTCAAGAACTGTGTTCATAGGTTTAGAGAATGAGGAAGCAAGAGTAGAATGGAGAACATTTTATTATGAGGAGATACATAGCTTGTACTCTTATTTGGGTGATAAAAAGACGATGAGATTGACAAGTCGTGTAGTACGCATGTGAGCGATGAGAGCACAGGCCTACAACAATTTAGTTGGAAACGCGAACAGACAACCTGTAAGAGATGGGCGTAAATGGGAAGTATTTGAAAAAAAGTAGGTTGCGAGGGTGTTGACTGATTTAATTTGCTAAAGGGAGGATCTAATGGCTTTTTTCCTTTGTACAGAATAATGACCCTACGGGTTTCATCAAAGACGAATTTCTTGACTACCAATCACTAACTCTCCAAGGAGTGTGGTTCGTAGAGTTAGTTAATTCATGTATCATTGAATTGTATCAAGAACATCACATAAGTATGTCACGCGATTCAGTACAGGTTACAAAAACTGGATGGTACGAAACTGGTTCTACCTTACTGCAACATCCAGTCGGCCATAACTGATTTCCGTGTTAAAAGACGATCACATATGTAACAACGGACAAGCAAATCTGATGTATCTCGTAATATCTGCAATGCTGCTCTGGAATTTTGACCCATTTTACATTCTGAGGTACCAGCTCTCAAATGCACATGTTATAATGGGCCGTGCATTAACGCAAAGAGTACATGTTATGTGTGTACGCAACTCGATATGTTGTACTCGTATTGGTGGGAGTCCATAACAACAATTAACTCATTTTCAACTTGTCGTGCGTGAGGTCAGACGTAAGGACTAATTTGTATGCTTGCTTGTCGTCGATGTGCGCAATAAGCTAACCGAACTATACGACTCCATCGGGTAGAGTCCTTCTAGGGAAGGTGACAGTACTTTACCTAAACCAGAAACTTCTCGTCTTTTATTTATCCCGAATGTTCATCACCGTGTTCACAAGATACCGTCCCCAGTCCACACCCTCCGGCTCTATCCCCCTAAGATCCATTTTTAGTACCTCCCATCTACGCCTAGATCTTGTGAGTGGTCTCTTTTTTCAGGTTTTTCAGCTGAAATTTCGCATTTTTCATTACCGATTGATCTGAAAATAAATAATTGATTTGTGCTCGTAGGACGAGCGAACTAGTGGCACTGATGGCGATATCGACAACGCTGTTCTTGTTCATCCACACGCGAGATCTGCACACCAAGCTGAAGGCGATGGAGGTGAAGCTGCAGCCAGAGGACATGCTCTCAGGCAAGTGGTCGCGATTCACTTCAACTCTTTAATGTCATTTGTCTGCTCCGAAATTCAAAGCGAAGAACGTCAGTTGTAAATGGGGTAAGTTAGTTTCATTTAGGCTAAGAAGGTTTAGTTCAGGTTAGCAACGCCTTTGCGCAGGTAATACGCAGTTGCGTGGTACTCATACGTCATTAAATGAACTAGACGTGTTTTTGGCACTATCAATTGAGGGAACTTGAAGGAAATTACAACTCTGCCAAGTTTATTTACGATTAAAATATTATCGATTCTAGCATCACATCCATAAAAATTGTTATTAATTGCCGTTCAGGTGTGATTCAGTTATTGGATGCGTAGAGGGAGCTAACGCACCTGAAGACTGGTTATTTCTACGTTTCCTAAGAATGTAGATAGGCACTCTTTTGTGGTATCCCAAACGAATTGTTTAACTTGATGCCACACAAAAAATAATTTATTCAGTTAATCATAATTTTATTTACTTTTCACAGTCCATACAAACATAACAGGGCACCTATCATGATAATATGTAAATAACGCCAGGTTACTCATCTCAAGCCAGTTACAGCATTGCAGCAAGAAAATGCGTCTAATAGTAATTGCGATCTCACTCTTCTCATTGCAGATAAATAATCATATTTCATGACTAGAAGTCACAGTTCTGAGGAACGGCTCATTCAATACCAAGGAAGTATAAACCGACTTTTCGCATTTTCCCCACGTCAGAGTAATAACATACATTCCTTAACCACACTGTGAAATACTCACATTTTATGCATATTTAACACAAAAATATTTTATTTTGATGTACATAATGGTTTGTTTTATCACCACTCTCGTTTGCAAGAACTTACCTCACGAACGTAACACAGCTAAGGCGCCATGTAAAATGAATACTGATTTTCGTTCATATAAAGGTCAAAGCTTTGATCATATACATTTACAAAATAACACATGCACTTTATAGCAGATGTAATTCTCAAAAGTTAGTCCTCTTTAAATTCCGGCAGATAGCAACATTGATCGTTGTTGAGAAGTAAGATTGGGCCCCATTCTGTTGTACGTGTGTTTGGTGAATATTTAAAAATCTTTTCCTGGATAGCCATGGAAATAAGTATATAAGCAAATTTCTATCATTGAAAGTATTTGCGAGAACATGACCACACACAACACACTAGTGACGACCTTCTCCGTTTATGACCTTATAAGTAAATTCGAGTGTCAGGACGTATTTTTAGTATTTTCTCAGGAGAACTATATAATGTGGAACTGGTGGCGCCGAATATATCGATATGACTTTCAGCACTTTTAGATTACTTTATAAGCTGTTAATCCATTTTTATACAACTGCACAATGCAGATCTTGCTTTGGTAACCGCTGGTATTAATAATTTACCCATACTCAACTTCTGTCATTTTCATCTCAGTAACTTACAGGAGGTCAATGCCGCAATAAGGGAGATTTTGTAAAGATTAGCAGATGCTGCTTCGCCACTTCCGCATCCTTAAAGCAAGTAGCGGAGTTTAGCACTTCGCATCACACATCTGTTAAGCGATCGTCATCTCTCGAGGCTAAATAGGAATGGAAAGGTGTATTTATTTTACTGAAGGCAGTGGTGGCTGATACGCCGCTTTCACACAACTCCTTGGACGGAGCATAGGAATTTATGTTTATCTCTAAAGTAATTTGAAGTTTTCTAATGTGTTGAAATGGTTTGTACTCGTCAAAGTTAAATCGCATTATCCTATTTGTAATTTTTCGATCAGTGAACACATCACTGAAAATAGGTTAGGTTAGCTAACGTTACAATAAGTTAGCGTAGGCTACTATATAGTTAAAATAGAGTAGCCATTACCATGCGATGGGTTTCCGTATTGTTAAGAATATTGTTAAGAACAGATACTAGAGCAGTAACAATGTGGATTTACGAAGGGGCCCTCATGTTCTGATTGCACATTTGTAATGGAAAAACTTACGCAAAATAGGGAATATTGGGAAACAAATTATGGAATATCATGAGGAATAAAGGAGTCCCTGACGTCTTAATAAAATAATTACAGGTAATGGAACAAGAGTCTTACATCAAAGAAGATGTAGCTAATAAATCAAGGTAAAAAAGAAACAAGGATGTTCCTTGTCTCCATCTGAAGCCATTAATCATTGGACAAGTAGTCTAAGTGAAGGAATAACAATTAATAAATATAATTTAACTGCATTTTTCGCTGGCGATCAGGTAATTTTAGTGAGTCAAAAGGACAATGTGGAGACAGTCACCATCCAATTCGAAGTTAGAGACAAAAACAAGATTAATATTTTCATCTATCGAGGTTTTACATTAGTTTGGATGAGATAACACGACACCAGCCAGGCACAGCCTTTTGTCGTTAGGCGCGTGACTGAAGACCGAAGTGCTGCTAACGAAAGAAGCATCGCACACGACGCAGGAAGGTCTGTGACTCATTCACTTATCTCGGTCGCCGGTTTACGCCAAACTTCGCAGCAAGTTCAAGATCATTGTGTTACGGTAACAGAAGTTCGAAGTTTCCTCTTTACGGTTGATTACGTTCGGTTCTGTGGCCAGAGACGCTCTAACGGCAACAAATGTGGCATGGAAACCATTTTGTTTTTGTTTTTGCTACGTGTCTTGGTGCTTCGTGCTTTCGAAAGAAATGCGATACATTTTAAAACTGATGTTTTTATTGAACTACTTATTCACATATTCATAAAACTCGTGGTCAGATCAAGGAGGGTGACATGCCTGGGATATCGAGCACGTCAGCATGTAACATGAAAAACACGAAAGGAAGATACCACTTGGGAGATCTAGGCGTAGATGGTTGATATTAAATTGGATTTCAAAAACAATAGGATGTTTCGATGTGAACAGGATTCAAGTGGATGAGAACAGAGCCCAGCGATTGGCTTCTGTGATTCCGGAAGTGAACTTCCGGGTTCCATAAAAGACGGGAAGAACTTATTGCCAAGCTTACCGACCGTCAGCTCCTGAAGAATGACTTTGCTCCACGGAGATTCGAGATTTAACAGCACTGTTTAAATTGTTGATGTTTGCCCCCAGCAGAACGAGTGACGGAAGGAAGGTGGTCTTATATGGTGAAAAGTTTAATTAGGTAGATAATAATATTATTATGTTAATTTAAATCGTATTTTCTCTTGTTCCAGGAGACAGCGCAGCTGGAGTTGGGGGAGGTAGTGGCAACACTGCAGTGAGCGCCATGGTCAGAATTTTGACCCAGAGCGACGAGGTTAGTTTTCAAAACCGTGATTTAGCATGCCCATGGGGAATTAGAACAGTACAGGAGAAATACATAGCGAATTACTTTCAGCGAGCGCCTTGGTTTAGTAATCTTTTCTGCTTTGATTTACGAGGATCCAAGTTACTAAACTCGGTCTGCAGACCGGCTGCCTTGAATGATTTGCGTTACTAGTAATCTTGTGGCTTATGCACGAGCCCTTCTTGAGAAAATAACAGTCGCTCAGCTAGCCTGTCAAGGAACGCGGAGTTTCGTTGTCGGGTTTACAAAATCCTGCCACTAGTCTCACCTCAGTCCAAACCCACCTTATTTCCATAAGAATCATTTTAATATTATCCTCTCCATCTCCTGAACGCTATTCAAATAGGCTGCGTGCTGAGTCAAATGTACAATATCTATGACAGCAATTCACTTACAGTTAGCTTGACCACGCAATGAAGTCTGTCATAAGTTAGTACAGACTTGATATCAGGACAACTGTTTGCCTAGTTTTGTCGTTATTTTATAAAAAAGTAATGAGCTGTAGTTGCTTGAATTCTTTTTACTGTCAGTAGTTTGTCTCTGGTCTACATTTCGTGCCCTTGTTCCTTAAATAAAGGTGAACTTACACTGCAGAATCACCATGACAGCGTATATGTGAAACTGAAACTTCACGATGATTACAGTTCTGTAGTCTGCCATTTTGAAGTGTCTCTTGAGGTCAGTTTAACGGAATTCGAAGAAACAAATTGCACCTGGTCCAAAACAAGCATGCAGCCTTAATTTGCAATGACTTTAAATGTGCATTCAGTTCGAGGTTAATGGGCCTGGTGGTAAAATACAGGCAAAACAAAATTTACTACGTAAGACTGGCAAATGATGATGTTCTTTCCACAAAGTGCATGAAATGAACGCGCGGTGTGTAAGTTGTGTTTATTACCAACATCTTTTTATGTCTTTGTTTCTTCCTGCGGAATCGTGTTTATCCCTTAGAGCAGTGGTCCCCAAATTTGTTGTGCCTATGGGCACATTTGAAAGTTTATGAGATCGTGGCGGGCACCAACCAATTAACAAAGCCAAATTTTCATTTCTCTGGACAAATAAATATGGACACCAAATAATACACAAACCAACACGACGTTTAATGATACAAGAAACCATGCAATCAAAAATACTTACTTTTATAAGTACAATTATTATTACTCAAGTGGGAAGTTAGTGTGATGTTTGGCGCTGCATTTCATCGGCCAGTTTTTCAAATTTGGGAGTGTAGGATGATGTTGCTGCTCGCAAACAATCGTCAAGATGGCCATTAGTAAGTAGAGATCTGTGCTTTGATTTTATAATGTTCATGGTTGATCGGCCTTCATTATTCAGTATAACCTCTTTCCGTATCAACGCGGGCACTCAAAAAGAGCCTTGGCGGGCGCCGCGTTGGGGACCACTGCCTTAGAAATTACGAAAACGAATATTTTCGACGATGATAGATTCCCATAAAACTAGATGAGAACGTGTCGCCACTGTTACGAACTGCGCTAGCGTGTTCCCATGTGCCACAGCTGGAGTCGCTGGATGCGCAGGAGCTGAACAACACACGTCACGCAGGTGTCGACGTCGTGTTCTTCAACCGGGTGCCCAAAGTCGGCAGCCAGACATTTATGGAGCTGCTGAGGAGGCTGTCCATGAGGAACATTTTCGGCTTCCACCGCGATCACATACAGAGGGTCGAGACCATCCGCCTAGCTCCCAGCGATCAAGTGAGTGGCTGGCAGTAAGCTGGGTGACCTACAGACTGGCTGGTTAACAAACCGAGTGACCGATTAATGGACCGACTGACTGGCATTGACTCTTTGATTCACAGACCGACTGACTGATAAACTAACTGCCTGATTGACGACTCAGTGGAATAATCTATTATTTTACTGTCGGACTGACGCGCGGTCTGATTTATCTATTATGATTAACAGACTGACTGGCTGACGATCAAGCTGATTGATCGATTAATTGTTCGACGGACTGACTGAGGGAAAAATCGACCGAACGAAAGACGGGCCAAACAATTAGAGGACTAATTAGTCAAAGAACTCTTTCACTAGCTACTCGTAGATCATTACTGAATAACCAACAAATTAAGTATCGCACAAAGTACCGTACCAAACAGTAAGTATATTACTTACTGTCTAATTGAGTGACGGTCTATCAGCCTGACTAACCCTGTAAATCCCAATGGTCACTGTATGTCCCACTTGCTTCAACAATCAATAAATCTAATTAGCAAGCTAACAAACTATCTCATTCCTATCTGACGTAATCACAAACGTCATACATTGGTTCCTGTTCCGAGCCAAATCCAGTTCACACCTTCAAACACTTCTTCGCCGATATTAATTTTAATATTATGCTCCCATCTGTGCCTACGTCTCCTAAAGTATCTTCTGCCACGCGGTTTTATAACCTGCATGTCGATGAATTTCTTGTTATTTGATGTGTGAGCCTTCTTCATTTAATCACCTGCTGTTTCCGTTACATCGACAGCTGAATCTCGCAACCCACGTCATCAGCTACAAGCCGCCTGCCGTGTATGTGAAACACGTGTGCTTCACCAACTTCACACAGTGAGTACGTGACTTCAATTCATAGGGCCTTCGGTGGACGGCCAATAGGTGCAGACCTACGAAACATAATTAAGTAACATTTGCCTGTGAAATATTTGTTACTAATTTGTCGGGTTGTTTAGGCCCTTTGTTGTTATGTCGACATCTACACAGGTTCATTTAATTCATTTTCTTATAATATAGCATTATTTCGTTATCTCTTATAACCTTCTGAAATACATTGAGTTTTGAAAGGTACGTACAATCGATTCTAGATGACGAAGATTCAACGTATGTTCTTTGCACCTTGGAACTTTAAATAATCTTGATCGTTCACCTCTGTCACATTAGTATGTAATAAGACTAAATACAGAAGCACAAATAAACACAACCATAAAAATATTCTAAGTAACTTAGCAGCATCATTAGGCTATCAGAAAATAGTCAGATTGTATTTGTCTTTCCTGTACTTTTATTTCTGGCAGATTTTAATACTGAAATTACGAGTAGTAAGGCAAGCATCTGGATGCTACAGATCAAGTGAAAACACTTAGTTCTTCAAGTACATTTAAAGTAACATTCGAAGTCACAATCTAACAGAACAGGCTCTCTCTCTAACCTAATGTAGACCTACCTGAAATCCTGCTTAGTCTTAAAAGACGGTTGTAGGGTAATTTGACAGGTGGTGCAACTATGCCTGATAGTAATTTGACGTGATATTAAAAGGCCAGTTACATAAAAAACAGCAAGATTATCTGTATTACTGACTTTTTGAACTTTGTTCATCGTCTGGTGTTCTAAGAACACACGGATGTCTACTTTCCCTGGTGTAAGGGGAGGAGAAGCACCTGTTCTGTTGGGTCCGAAAGAAAGAACCAACCTCAATCACTTGCGTGTTTTTAGAATACCAGACGATGGACAAAGTCCAAAAATTCAGTAATCCAGATTGTAATACACCATCATCATAATCCTTTAGAATCGATTGGCAGGTTCATGTGTTATACACCAGATATCTCAAACACAGCGTGAAAATAGTTCAGTAATCTATCGTTAGGCATTATATGTCTGACACAACGTCATTTTTGCACCAGGTACGGATTGCCGGAGCCAATTTACGTGAATTTGGTACGGGATCCCGTCGAGAGGGTCATATCATGGTATTACTATGTCCGGGCGCCCTGGTACTACGTGGAACGTAAACAGGCCTTCCCAGACATTCCACTACCAGACCCTCACTGGCTGAAGAAGGTGAGTTGCAGGCCCTGGACTGCAAACCCCACTGCCCAACATTGCGAATACACAACAGGCATTTTTCCAATGGCGCTACCCATACGAAGTCAAATGTTTCGTTTTTAGGTCCTCTTCACGCTCTAGCGTGAGCGTGGCCCCATCCATGTCTGTCTCTGTCTACAGCATTTTTCCTACAAACTAGGCGGATTGCATGAAATTGAATTATTATTGCAACACACTTTTGCGACAACGGTGGCCAAACTCACTGTTGGAACACGTTGAGGCAGATGGAGTACTCTTTCAAATCTTCGTGTTCTCCACATTTGGTCGCAGTGCATGAAGTATTATCTTTTAAAACTGTAGTAATAGCAAATGTTCTCATTCGGTCTAAAATTTACAGTTCACTTAATAATAATAATAATTGCTGCTGCACTGTGTACCCCAGGGGCAAGGTTTGTCTCCGGTACATAGAAGTAAATACCCTATAAAGTGGTGAATAGAAGGAATAATAATAAAATATGAATGATTCGTTCTTCGTATCATTGAAGACCTCCCATTAAACCTAATGGCCTCAAAATGGATGCAATGTGAAGTCTTAGAGGTAACAAATACAACTCATTAAACAAGAATACTGACCATCCCACACGGACTCCACTTTATATCGGAGTTATTTCGTGAAAACACGACTCCAATATGGACTTCACGACGTCACGAAAGTCACATATCCCGACGTTCAAAGGTAATTTTTTGTATGTGTGTGATAGGGATATTTCAACATGCCATATCACTTTTCGCGAATCTGTGAACACGGTGAAACGAGTTATTCCTACAACAAAATAGGAGACACTTTCAACGTTTGTTTTAACCTTAATATGTAATCATAATCTGGTATGTGTAATAAACACAACATTCAACTATGGGGTGCGTGATATCTGGAATGACCCTTAAAATAAAACGCGACCTGAAATACCATTTCTCGTAATAAACAACTAAAGTAACTGAGGTACGTTCTAACACTCCGTTCCCTATCTAAACTCATAACAGCAACATTTAGTTTACTATAGACCCATTTGCTGGCCTTTTACCGGACATTTAAAATGCATAAAAGGAAAGGCAGTTTGAGATAGAAAAACTAACTAGGCTAAAGGGTAAAGTCGACCTTGTGCCTCATCACTATTCCACGAAATTAATGGCAGTGTGTGAAAAGTGTAATTCATTTTTAACTTTGGCACCACACGCAGAACAGTGGTTAATTTTAAACTCTGGCTGCTTTATGCATAGAGTGAGGGCCAATACCTACTGGACAAAAGACCAGCACATAACACTGCATGTGATCCATTACAAAATATTTCTTGTCTGTTGCAGGACTTCGAGACCTGTGTGCTACAGGGAGATCGTGAATGCAGGTATTTGGAAGGAGAGTCACATGAGGGAATTGGAGACCATCGCCGGCAGTCCCTGTTCTTCTGTGGCCACAGTGACTTTTGCACGTAAGTCAAATGACACAAATCTGGGATTTCTCATCGCAGTTAAATGTTAACATTCCTGTTAGTGAGTCAACTTTTCTGTTATCAGTTATGTTCTATCCTTGGTTAACATCAAAAAGCGTGAATCTGCAACTTTATTCTGTTGACACACATTGTCTTCAAGTTACTTTGTCACCCTATTAGAAAATATTGCGGATGTGCTTCTTCACTATTCAAAGCCCTGTTGTTATTGTATGTACCACCTTCTTCAGCTGAATTTAACAATCGGTAACTCTGCATTTTGTATTTACAGGTATAATATGGTTCTCATTGTAAACAGGGATGATTTTTTTAAAATATCTTTGACCAACTTATTTTTTTCAGTAGAAAAATGTTATGTTTTCTCTAAGGTATAGATTGAATTCTTAAATATGATTTAGATGAACATTAGCTTCAAAGGGTTAATGAATGACATATTTTAAGCTGTGAAAATTATGGCCTTATAGTGTTGAATGACAAGATGAGTTTAATGAAGAACTGGAAAGGATGTACGAGGGTCGCTCATTAAATAATGCCCCAGATTTTTTCTTCAGAATATATTTATTCAAGATGGCTGAAATTATAAAAATATAATATAAATTAATGTTTCCTTTACACATACTATTTTTCTACATAGTACCCATCAACTTGTACGGTTTTACGCCAGCGTGGAACAAGTGCGTGCATGCCTTGCCGGTACCAGCTCTTGTCCTGTGCACGTAGACATGTCCTCACTGCTTGAATCACGCTCTCATCATCTTCAAACCTTGTTCCGCGGATAGCATCTTTAAGTGGCCCAAAGAGATGGAAGTCGGAGGGTGGATGGGGCAGCACCGCCCAACCCAATTTGGTGATTTCTTCCCGGGTTCTCAGACTTGTGTGAGGGCGTGCATTGTCGTGCAGGAGCAACATTTCTGCTGGATGCTTGTGAGGCCGAACTCGTCGGAAACGCTTCTTGAGGGTTTTCAGTGTCCTGATGTACGCGTCTGAATTGATGGTCGCACCTCTTGGCATCACATCCACAAGAATAACACCACCACTGTCCCAAAAGACAGTCATCATGACTTTTCCGGTGGAGGGAGTTGCCTTGAATTTCTTCTTTCTCGGTGATTGAGGATGATGCCACTCCATTGACTGCCTTTTTGTCTCAGGTTCAAAGTGGTGTATCCAGGTTTCGTCACCTGTAATGATCCCTCAGCATCAAAACGTTCCAACAATTCGGAAGAAATTGTTTTCCTTTGAATCCTGTGGTCTGCTGTGAGACTTCGTGGAACCCATCTTGTGAACACCTTCGAATATCCGAGAGCCCGGATAATTATAATCACACTTTCATTGCTGACTGAAAGCTGTTGGGCCATTTGTCGAGTTGTGATGCGCCGATCCTTACGAATAATGGCATCCGCGCTGTTCAACATGTCTGGAGTGGTGGCTGTGGCAGGATGTCCAGAGCGCGGGAGATCACGGAGCTCGGTTTCTTCGCTTCCTGAAGCTTTAACTCTCTTAGCCCAGCGACCAACGGTGCTCCTATCGACTGCACAGCTTCCATACACAGCATAATGTTCACCACAGTTTCTTTTTCCGCAAAAAAGAATTCAATTACAGCTCGTTGTTTGTAACGAGAGTCGTTCACATACGCCATTTTAACAGTTCATTACAACTCCGCCATCTGTTGGAATCATTTGAAACTCAAGATCACGCAAACTGTTTCAGAATAAGAGGCCTGAAGCTTTTCAAGGTCATTCGAAGTACTATTTTCTCACGCATATACGTACTTTTACATGTTTGAAATTTTATGTTTCCCGCGTTCGTGTACGGAGTTTCAAATGATTCCAATAGATGGCGGAGCTGTAGTGAACTGTTAAAATGGCGTATGTGAACGATTCTCGTTACAAAAAACGAGCTGTAATTGAATTTTTTGCGGAAAAAGAAACTGTGGTGAACATTGTGCTGTGTATGGAAGCTGTGCAGTCGATAGGAGCACCGTTGGTCGCTGGGCTAAGAGAGTTAAAGCTTCAGGAAGCCAAGAAACCGAGCTCCGTGATCTCCCAGGCATTCAGCTCTATAGAGTTTTAAGGCCAAGAACATGTGAAGCATTGCCTACATAACCTCAATGTGTCTTAACAGCATGCTTACTTAAGCACATAGGTAACTTCACTTATGGTTGTGATACATGCAGGTTTATAGGAACATAATTTGTAACGAAGAGATGTGTTCTATGTTTTCAGGCCTTTCAATACACTGGGGGCCCTTCAGAGGGCCAAGAAGGCTGTGGAGCGCCATTACGCTGTGGTTGGGGTGTTGGAGGACCTGAACTCGACCCTTACAGTACTCGAGAACTACATCCCTCTCTTTTTCAAGGGGGCCACACAAGTTTACTGGGGTGTGTAGTTTTGTGTCACAGTCTTAGTTGCCTGTTGTTGCCACAACTCTGTACCTTTCTGCACAGAAGCCTTATTTCTTATTTACTCGGAACACCTAGATTTTATGTACATGACCTCAATTTTCACTTATCTTTTCATCCATAGTTAGGGGAAGTGAAGGAATGAGTGTTTCCACTGGCACTACAGACATTAAAATAATTATTCATACTACTGTAATGGATTATTAGTGATTAAACCACAGGTTCTAAAGAATGAAAGTTGGATTTATTGAACACTCACTATTACAGTCAATTATTTCCTTGGTTATTGTTCAGTCAGTTTACAAACCACAGTCTTGCTGTCTTCATCTCACTTAGGAACTGCATGCTTTTTTCCAAGCTGTACAATCAACTGCTCACCAGCACACCACTCATTCTGAACTGATAATCACATGTACGCTGACTCAGCCACTGCTCATGCACTGCTGTTTAAAGTTTCACTTCATTTTTTCAGAAGGATGAACTCTGCTAAATGACTCTGGTTCCCTTGACATTGTTCAGGTGCTAAATCGCATTGCTGCAAGATTCTGGTTATGATTTGCACACGCCATAGGGTGATGTGACACAATATCCAGAAAGAGGTTGCAGGAAGGTGGGGGGACAGGCCACTGAAGTATTCATGAGACACAGGAACATGTGTTCGTGACAATATAAAAGTGTTTATATATATTCAGATTCGTTTGATTCCTTTCTTGTATAGTCATGACAGAGTCTACAGACAATTTTAGGTTACCACACATATAAGTGGAATATCATACTTCTGCAGTACATGAATAAAAATTATACAAAGAGAATAAATTCAGTGTCAGTAATTTTTGACACATGGAACTTGTTATTCTGTACAAGGACAAACTACAAGAACATTAATTAATCAGCACTATCATCACAGAAAATGAATAGAACTAACCAGTTTTCCACATATTTTTAAATCCTTATAATATTTCAAAATCCTGTCTGTTGCGTCAGTCCAATGCAAAAGTTAGTGTGGACATCACTTAGCTTTAGAAGATTTTAGAGTGATATACAATGACATAAATTTCATATTTTATTTATGTTTCAACAGACGAGGTGGATCGATTTACAAGAATTAACAGGAACCTGTTCAAGCCTCCTGTAAGTGAAGAAGTAAAAGATATTGTGAGGCAGAACTTCACGCGTGAGGTGGAGTTCTATCAGTTCTGTCGGCAACGCCTCCACCGGCAACTCTTGGCATTACGACTACCATCTACACACAGTGGGGCATGACTTTCTTTTCTTGTCGCCAGTGGGTAAACTTTTTCACTAGGCAGCAGGATCACTGCCTTGAGATATGAGGTATAGGTACAGCAAGGGTTCTCAAACCATGGCACAGCAATTTTTTAATGTGACCTCCATAAATTTTTGTAATATTGCATCACTCTGAAAAATGAAGGAATAATTACTGCCTAAATTAAATATTTGATTTTAAGTCATTAATTAATAAAAACATAAAATCAACAAACTTATTAAAGACAATTACTCAGTAATGTGTCAATATATTTGTGATAAGTAGGATTTGAGGTTTTCGTGGTGGTGACTGAAGATGGCTGTCTTCTGTGTTGTGCCATGTCGTCTGGTAGAAGTTTACTAACCCCTGATGATGGAGGCAGCAAGGACCTCTGAAACACTGGTAAACTTCTACCAGACTACACAGTGCAACAACCCAGAAGACAGACATGTATTTATGATAAGTTAGGAGTGTTCTTAATAAATTTGCTTGTATTTCAATAAACTGACATCATTTATAACCTAGTGGCCCTCAAGTCAATAATAAGAATTGTGAGTGCAGCCCTAGGTCTTTTTAGGGCTGAGAACCCCTGATTTTCGTAAATGAGAAAAAGGTCTCAACAAATAATCTTTGCTTCTTTGTGGAATCACTTTCATTACAGCTGATTTCCAATTTTCACTTGCGTTAGTTTCTTGGAAAATACGACTGATACAAATGATGTAAACTGAAATATTGCTCAGTTATATTATTTTGCCTTTTATCTACCATAACAAAATTTCTTGAACAATGTTTTGACTTCAGCCGTAGTGATGCTATTTATGAAATGTTATCAAACACTCTATAACCTAGAGAATTAACAATAGATGATGAAAAGCACAAAGATCAGCTGATCTACTAAACTCTTCTATTAAAAGTTTTTAAAGGAAGTTGTTCTATAATGTTTTGCAGTATTAATATCTAAATACAGAATGTATGATTGAAGACTTTGTTTTATATTCAGATTAGTATATAAAATAGTAAATCCTTAAAATGTTTTAAATATAAAGAGAGGAGAACTAAAATATTGGATTATATGCAGGCTACCACCTGTACCATTTTACTTCTTAACATCCATAATAGCAAAACTACGTCTCTCAAACACAATATTTGTTTGATATGGTTGTGGGAATAAGAAGCTAATATTTTGGATTTCATTGACAGCAGTGATGGAATTTTTATTGTGTCTTGCCAACATACCTTTTTCTGTTTCCCATTGTTACATGTTTCCGAGTCATCAGATATGATAGGTCTAACAAGCCATATTTTATTTTGGGATAAATATCTTAATTTGTTAACATGTGAAACCAAACAGTGAAGCCTGTGTATAAAATGAAATTCGCATTAATTTCAATGTAAATAATTCTGACTACTTCCCGTCTTCCAGAAAAATTACCCAATCCCATATATGTTAGACCAGTGGTATTCAACCTGGGGTACGCGTACCCCCATGGGTTCGCGAAGACATCTTAGGGGATATGTGAAATTTAAAAAATATATATGTTATTTTATAATAAACACTGAATAATCAGTAATGTAATTTATTTAATTTATTTTAGATGTAGATTATATACTATGTATAACTTGGATTATACACCAATAACTTCGGGGGTACAAAGTTGAAGAGAAATTATATCTGGCGGTACGCAAACAAAAAAGATTGAATACCACTGTGTTAGACTACTTTATAATCATAAAAATAAGGACAGTATTGCACTTTTATGTGTTATTACCTGTTTAACACTGAAAATCACTATTTGAGAGTTAAGTCAGACTTTTAGATTGTACAGCAATTACTGTAGTTAACAGTATAAACACCAGAACTTATGTAAACAAGGAATAAATATTTGTTTTCATTAAGACCTTAAATTCTATATGATTATGGGAAGTGAATCAGTCTCACATTTTCTGTGTGCTACATAATTCTATATTCCTTCACGTGCTTGGCCCTTGGACATAGGTTGATTTTTTGCTTGGTGAAAATAATGTTCATAAATTGAAAAATAAATATAGACTTTCATTGTTCATTGTAGCAAAGATGTATAAAACAGAAGTTCGTAAATTGAGAGATTGGTTTATTTAGTATACATATGCCAGTAATACTGTGAGAGGCTTCCAGTTTAGAATCTGGACTTCTATATGCACAGAATGATTACTAGTATAAGTCTATGAAGGTCAGACAGTTCTAGGCCAGTGGAAACCACCACCAATTACAATATTTTACTGCAAACCAGACATAGTATAAAGAGGTTTCCTAATTTAATTTTTCACCACAGTGACAAAATTCAAGTAAGATTGTATTTAATATGTAAATCTGTGTGTCTGTGTATAGGTCTGTGCACTTCAGTATATTTGTGTTGTATGAATGATAAAATGAATGAAGGATATTTAAATAAAATTGTATATTTTTATTTAATATAATAAAATATTTTCCATTTTTATTTCTTATTTACATAGCTTTGTACACATGGGTTTACAGCCCAAGGATTGAAGTCTCTAAGGCAGTTTACATGAATGACTGTAATGCATTTAGTACTAAGCACTTAGGAAAGTAGATGTAATAATTTTTTATTACTCCATGTAACAAAGGAACCTGCAATCCATATGAGAGGAGAACCAAGTTAACTTATTTTTATGGCCTATGCTGTGTAGGCCTGCTTCATGTTGCTATTTTTAAAACCACACACATCCATGAGTTCAGCAGCTAATTCGGTGAGGTACATGGTGATGCATCATCCTTTCAAGGGTCAACACTAAGTTTGGAGAGGTGCCACTATACATAGTCTACAGTGACGAGATTGTGACTTCCAGCTTAGGCCCTCAACACTTCACATTATCTCTAATTTCTCACAGTGTTAGCTAACTGAATGTAGCAGGACCTTTGATGAAGTTCATTATCATTCATGTGGTCAAGTAATTCCTGATTTTATAGAACCTAAAGTTTCATGAACATCTTTACAAAAACTGTCCAGTTGATTGTTTTCCAGCCTGCTTAATCCAATCTCCACCATGAAATTCCTTTCTCTAAGATCGATTGTAATATCATGCTCCCATCTATGTATAGGCCTATGAAGTGTCCTGTTGCTATGAGGATGGCTGTCTTCTGGGTTGTTGCACCATATATCATGGTAGAAATTTACCAACGATTTAGAGGTACTTCGTGGCTCCATCATCAGGGTCATCAGACATGATAATCTTACATAGGGCATGGCCTTCCACATTCTTTCCAATTCATAATCATCCTGGTGACGCAATATAATATGTAAGTTGATAACGCATTGTTAAACCAATAGAGGTTACCCCCTGATTTCTAACATTCGCTACGGATGTAGCCTGTGAAGCTTAGTTCTAATTATATAACACTGACAAAAAACTTTGATGCGGTCCCTCTCAGACTGTTTCTGATGTAGTGTGTCTGACGTATACAGTCTGTGCATGTCTGTGGCTCTGCACGGACCGGTCTCTGTAAGACACATCTCTGACGTGCCGTCTCTGAGAAGCCCAGGTGCGGAAGACAACTCGTGAGGCAGACGCGGACCTGCTGAGACGAGTGCTGCAGAGGCCGGTTGGTGCAGACAACAAAGAAGCCAGCAACTCGGTGAGATGGAGGCCTAGTCCGGCAAAAACAAGATGTGGCATTCACCGAGACTGGAATACATCTCTTGATGATATCTTTGAAAAACATTTGAAAATTTTCAAATTTTTCTAAAAATCAAAAAATGCTGGAAATTGTCTGAAAAGCGAACAAAACCAAGAAAAAATTGAAATTTAAAAAAATAACCTAACCTAACATAACCTAACCTAACCTAGCTTTTTCGACGATTTATCGTTTTTCAATTTTCCAAAAAATTTTCGAAAAGATTGAAATTAACAAAATTTTTTGAAATTTTAAAAAAAATTAAAAGTGGCTGCAAATGGCATGAAACGCGAAGAAAAAAGATTTTCGAAATTTTCGAAAAAAATTTTGAATTCAGAATTTTTCAAAACTTTTTGGTTTTCTGCGCTTTTTGGACGATTTCCCACGTTTTTTTGATTTTTCGAAAATTATCGAAAAAATTAAAATTTTCAAAAATTTTGAAATTTAAAAAAATAACCTAACCTAACCTAACCACTAACCTAACCTAACCTAACCTAACCAAACCTAACCTAACCTAACCAAACCTAACCTAACCTAACATAACCTAACCTAACCACTAACCTAACCTAACATAACCTAACCTAACCTAACCTAGATTTTTCGACGATTTCCCGTTTTTCGATTTTCCAAAATTTTTTCGAAAAGATTGAAATTTTAAATTTTTTTCGAAATTTTAAAAAATTTAAAGTGGCTGCAAATGGCATGAAACGCGAAGAAAACAAAAGATTTTCGAAATTTTCAAAAAAAAATTTAATTCAGAATTTTTCAAAAAATTTGGTTTTGTGCGCTTTTTGGACGATTTCCCACGTTTTTCGATTTTTCGGAAATTTTCGAAAAAATTGAAATTTAAAAAAAATAACCTAACCTAACCTAACCTAACCTAACCTAACCTAACCAAACCTAACCTAACCTAACCTAACCTAACCTAACCACTAACCTAACCTAACCTAACCTAACATAACCTAACGTAATCTAAAATAACCTAACCTAACCTAGCTTTTTCGACGATTTACCGTTTTTCGATTTTCCAAAATTTTTCGAAAAGATTGAAATTTTAAAATTTTTTGAAATTTAAAAAAATTAAAAGTGGCTGCAAATGGCATGAAACGCAAAGAAAACAAAAGATTATCGAAATTTTCGAAAAAAATTTGAATTCAGAATTTTTCAAAATTTTTTGCTATTCTGCGCTTTTTGGACGATTTCCCACGTTTTTCGATCTTTCGAAAATTTTCGAAAAAATTAAAATTTTCAAAATTTTTCGAAAATTTAAAAAAATTAAAAGTGACTGCAAATGGCATGGAACGCGAAGAAAACTAAAGATTTTCGAAATTTTCGAAAAAAAATTGAATTCAGAATTTTTCAAAAAATTTTGGTTTTGTGCGCTTTTTGGACGATTTCCCACGTTTTTCGATTTTTCGAAAATTTTCGAAAAAATTGAAATTTAAAAAAATAAAAAAACCTAACCTAACCTAACCTAACCACTAACCTAACCTAACCTAACCTAACCTAACCTGAACTAACATAACCTAACGTAACCTAACCTAACCTAGCTCTTTCGACGATTTACCGTTTTTCGATTTTCCAAATTTTTTTCGAAAAGATTGAAATTTTCAAATTTTTTTGAAATTTTAAAAAAATTAAAAGTGGCTACAAATGGCATGAATCGCAAAGAAATCAAAAGATTTTCGAAATTTTCGAAAAAAATTTTGAATTCAGAATTTTTCAAAAATTTTTGCTTTTCTGCGCTTTTTGGACGATTTCCCACGTTTTTCGATTTTTCGAAAATTTTCGAAAAAATTAAAATTTTCAAAAATTTTCGAAATTTTAAAAAAAATTAAAAGTGGCTGCAAATGGCATGAAACGCGAAGAAATCTAAAGATTTTCGAAATTTTCGAAAAAAATTTGAATACAGAATTCTTCAAGAAATTTTGGTTTTGTGCGCTTTTTGGACGATTTCCCACGTTTTTCGATTTTTCGAAAATTTTCGAAAAATTGAAATTTTAAAAAATTACCTAACCTAACCTAACCAAACCTAACCTAACCTAACCTAACCTAACCTAAACTAACCTAACCTAACCTAACCTAACCACTAAACTAACCTAACCTAACCTAATCTAACCTAACATAACCAAACCTAACCTAACCTAACCTAACCAAACCTAACCTAACCTAACCTAACCTTACCAAACCTAACCTAACCTAACCTAACCAAACCTAACCTAACCTAACCTAACTTAACCAAACCTAACCTAACCTAACCTAACCTAACCTAACCTAACCTAACCACTAACCTAACCTAACCTAACCTAACCTAACCTAACCTAACCTAACCAAACCTAACCTAACCTAACCTAACCTAACCAAACCTAACCTATCCTAACCTAACCTAACCTAACCTAACCATTAACCTGACCTAAACTAACCTAACCTAACCTAACCTAACGTAACCTAACCTAACCTAGCTTTTTCGACGATTTACCGTTTTTCGATTTTAAAATTTTTTTTCGAAAAGATTGAAATTTTCAAAATTTTTTGAAATTTTAAAAAAATTAAAAGTGGCTGCAAATGGCATGAAACGCAAAGAAAACAAAAGATTTTCGAAATTTACGAAAACAATTTTGAATTCAGAATTTTTCAAAATTTTTTGCTTTTCTGCGCTTTTTAGACGATTTCCCACGTTTTTCGATTTTTGGAAATTTTCGAAAAAATTAAAATTTTCAAAATTTTTCAAAATTTTAAAAAAATTAAATGTGGCTGCAAATGGCATGAAACGCGAAGAAAACTAAAGATTTTCGAAATTTTCGAAAAACAAATTGAATTCAGAATTTTTCAAATATTTTTGGTTTTGTGCGCTTTTTGGACGATTTTCCACGTTTTTCGATTTTTCGAAAATTTTCGAAAAAATTGAAATTTAAAAAAATAACCTAACCTAACCTAACCTAACCTAACCACTAACCTAACCTAACCTAACCTAACCTAACCTAACCAAACCTAACCTAACCTAACCTAACCTAACCAAACCTAACCTAACCTAACCTAACCTAACCTAACCAAATCTAACCTAACCTAACCCAACCTAACCTAACCACTAACCTAACCTAACCTAACCTAAACTAACCTAACGTAACCTAACCTAACCTAACCTAACCTAGCTTTTTCGACGATTTACCGTTTTTCGTTTCCAAAATTTTTTCGAAAAGATTGAAATTTTCAAAAGTTTTTGAAATTTTAAAAAAAAATTAAAGGTGACTGCAAATGGCATTAAACGCAAAGAAAACAAAAGATTTTCGAAATTTTTGAAAAATTTTGAATTTAGAATTTTTCAAAAATTTTTGGTTTTGTGCGCTTTTTGGACGATTTCCCACGTTTTTCGATTTTACGAAAATTTTCGAAAAAATTGAAATTTAAAAAAATAACCTAACTTAACCTAACCTAACCTAACCTAGCCAAACCTAATCTAACCTAACCTAACCTAACCTAACCTAACCTAACCTAACCAAACCTAACCTAGCTTTTTCGACGATTTACCGTTTTTCAATTTTCCAAAATTGTTTCGAAAAGATTGAAATTTTAATTTTTTTGAAATTTAAAAAAAAATTAAAAGTGGCTGCAAATGGCATGAAACGCAAAGAAAACAAAAGATTTTCGAAATTATCGAAAAAAATTTTGAATTCAGAATTTTTCAAAATTTTTTGCTTTTCTGCGCTTTTTGGACGATTTCCCACTTTTTTCGATTTTTCGAAAATTTTCGAAAAAATTAAGATTTTCAAAAATTTTCGAAATTTTAAAAAAATTAAAAGTGGCTGCAAATGGCATGAAACGCGAAGAAAACTAAAGATTCTCGAAATTTTCGAAAAAAATTTCAATTAAGAATTTTTCATAAAATTTTGGTTTTGTGCGCTTTTTGGACGATTTCCCACGTTTTTCGATTTTTCGAAAATTTTCGAAAAAATTAAAATTTTCAAAAATTTTCGAAATTTTAAAAAAATTAAAAGTGGCTGCAAATGGCATGAAACGCGAAGAAATCTAAAGATTTTCGAAATTTTCGAAAAAAATTTGAATACAGAATTTTTCAAAAAATTTTGGTTTTGTGCGCTTTTTGGACGATTTCCCACGTTTTTCGATTTTTCGAAAATTTTCGAAAAATTGAAATTTTAAAAAATTACCTAACCAAACCTAACCAAACCTAACCTAAACTAACCTAACCTAACCTAAACTAACCTAACCTAACCTAACCACT